>NC_086444.1:11133028-11218028 GCF_028390025.1 Pseudophryne corroboree | reverse complement strand
TTACTAGTGAGTGTTAGGAAGCCTTCCGGTTGCTAGTGGGTCTTGGTAAGCTTGCCGGTTGCTAGTGGGTATTGGTAAGCCTGCCGGTTGCTAGTGAGTGTTAGAAAGCCTGCCGGTTGCTAGTGACTGTTGGTAAGCCTTCCAGTTGCTACTGAGTGTTAAGAAGCCTGACGGTTGCTAGTGACTATTGGTAAACCTGCCAGTTGCTAGTGAGTATTGGTAAGCCTTCTGGTTGCTACTCAGTGTTAAGAAGCCTGCCAGTTGCTAGTGAGTATTGGTAAGTTGGTCGATTGATAGTGAATGTTAGGAATCCTGCCTGTTGCTAGTGAGTATTGCCTGTTGCTACTGAGTATTAATAAGCCTGCCAGTTGCTACTGAGTATTAGTAAGCTTGCCGGTTGCTAGTGAGTATTGGTAAGCCTGCCGGTTGCTACTGAGTGTTAGGAAGCCTGCCGGTTGCTACTGAGTGTTAGGAAGCCTGTTGGTTGCTAGTGAGTGTTAGGAAAACTGTCGGTTGCTAGTGACTGTTGGTAAGCCTTCCAGTTGCTACTGAGTGTTAAGAAGCCTGACGGTTGCTAGTGACTATTGGTAAACTTGCCAGTTGCTAGTGAGTATTGGTAAGCCTTCTGGTTGCTACTCAGTGTTAAGAAGCCTGCCAGTTGCTAGTGAGTATTGGTAAGCTGGTCGATTGATAGTGAATGTTAGGAATCCTGCCTGTTGCTAGTGAGTATTGCCTGTTGCTACTGAGTATTAATAAGCCTGCCAGTTGCTACTGAGTATTAATAAGCTTGCCGGTTGCTAGTGAGTATTGGTAAGCCTGCCGGTTGCTACTGAGTGTTAGGAAGCCTGCCGGTTGTTAGTGACTATTGGTAAGCCTGTTGGTTGCTAGTGAGTGTTAGGAAAACTGTCGGTTGCTAGTGACTGTTGGTAAGCCTGCCGGTTGCTAGTGACTATTGATAAGCCTTCCAGTTGCTACTGAGTGTTAAGAAGCCTGACGGTTGCTAGTGACTATTGGTAAACCTGCCAGTTGCTAGTGAGTATTGGTAAGCCTTCTGGTTGCTACTCAGTGTTAAGAAGCCTGCCAGTTGCTAGTGAGTATTGGTAAGCTGGTCGATTGCTAGTGAATTTTAGAAATCCTGCCTGTTGCTAGTGAGTATTAGTAACCCTGACAGTTGCTACTGAGTATTAATAAGCCTGCCAGTTGCTACGGAGTATTAATAAGCTTGCCGGTTGCTAGTGAGTATTGGTAAGTCTGCCGGTTGCTACTGAGTGTTAGGAAGCCTGCCGGTTGTTAGTGACTATTGGTAAGCCTGTTGGTTGCTAGTGAGCGTTAGGAAAACTGTCGGTTGCTAGTGTCTATTGGTATGCCTGCCGGTTTCTACTGAGTGTTAGGAAGCCTGCCGGTTGCTAGTGACTATTGGTAACCCTGCCGGTTGCTAGTGAGTGTTAGGAAGCCTGCTGGTTAGTATTGGTAAGCATGCCAGTTGCTAGTGAGCATTGGTAAGCCTGCCGGTTTCTAGTGAGTGTTGGTAAGCCTGCCGGTTGCTAGTGAGTATTGGTAAGCCTGCCGGTTGCTATTGAGTATTGGTAAGCCTGCCGGTTGCTATTGAGTGTTGGTAAGCCTGCCGGTTGCTAGTGAGTATTGGTAAGCCTGCCGGTTGCTAGTGAGTATTGGTAAGCCTGCCGGTTGCTAGTGAGTGTTGGTAAGCCTGCCGGTTGCTAGTGAGTGTTGGTAAGCCTGCCGGTTGCTAGTGAGTATTGGTAAGCATGCCAATTGCTAGTGAGCGTTGGTAAGCCTGCCGGTTGCTAGTGAGTATTGCTAAGCTGGTCGGTTGCTATTGAGTGTTGGTAAGCCTGCCGGTTGCTAGTGAGTGTAGGTAAGCCTGCCGGTTGCTAGTGAGTGTTGGTAAGCCTGCCAGTTGCTAGTGAGTGTAGGTAAGCCTGCCGGTTGCTAGTGAGTGTTGGTAAGCCTGCCAGTTGCTAGTGAGTGTTGGTAAGCCTGCCGGTTGCTAGTGAGTGTTGGTAAACCTGCCGGTTGCTAGTGAGTGTAGGTAAGCCTGTCGGTTGCTAGTGAGTGTAGGTAAGCCTGTCAGTTGCTAGTGAGTGTTGGTAAGCCTACCGGTTGCTAGTGAGTGTTGGTAAGCCTACCGGTTGCTAGTGAGTATTGGTAAGCCTGCCGGTTGCTAGTGAGTGTTGGTAAGCCTGCCGGTTGCTAGTGAGTATTGGTAAGCCTGCCGGTCGCTAGTGAGTGTTGGTAAGCCTGCCGGTTGCTAGTGAGTGTAGGTAAGCCTGCCGGTCGCTAGTGAGTGTTGGTAAGGCTGCCGGTCGCTAGTGAGTGTTGGTAAGCCTGCCGGTTGCTAGTGAGTGTTGGTAAGCCTGCCAGTTGCTAGTGAGTGTTGGTAAGCCTGCCGGTTGCTAGTGAGTGTTGGTAAGCCTGCCAGTTGCCAGTGAGCGTTAGGAAAACTGTCGGTTGCTAGTGTCTATTGGTATGCCTGCCGGTTTCTACTGAGTGTTAGGAAGCCTGCCGGTTGCTAGTGACTATTGGTAACCCTGCCGGTTGCTAGTGAGTGTTAGGAAGCCTGCTGGTTAGTATTGGTAAGCATGCCAGTTGCTAGTGAGCGTTGGTAAGCCTGCCGGTTTCTTGTGAGTGTTGGGTAAGCCTGCCGGTTGCTAGTGAGTATTGGTAAGCCTGCCGGTTGCTAGTGAGTGTTAGGAAGCCTGCTGGTTAGTATTGGTAAGCATGCCAATTGCTAGTGAGCGTTGGTAAGCCTGCCGGTTGCTAGTGAGTATTGCTAAGCTGGTCGGTTGCTATTGAGTGTTGGTAAGCCTGCCGGTTGCTAGTGAGTGTAGGTAAGCCTGCCGGTTGCTAGTGAGTGTTGGTAAGCCTGCCGGTTGCTAGTGAGTGTTGGTAAGCCTGCCGGTTGCTAGTGAGTGTTGGTAAGCCTGCCAGTTGCTAGTGAGTGTAGGTAAGCCTGCCGGTTGCTATTGAGTATTGGTAAGCCTGCCGGTTGCTAGTAAGTGTAGGTAAGCCTGTCGGTTCCTAGTGAGTGTTGGTAAGCCTGCCGGTTGCTAGTGAGTTTTGGTAAGCCTGTCGGTTGCTAGTGAGTGTTGGTAAGCCTGCCGGTTGCTAGTGAGTGTTGGTAAGCCTGCCGGTTGCTAGTGAGTGTTGGTAAGCCTGGCGGTCGCTAGTGAGTGTAGGTAAGCCTGCCGGTCGCTAGTGAGTGTTGGTAAGCCTGGCGGTCGCTAGTGAGTGTAGGTAAGCCTGCAGGTCGCTAGTGAGTGTAGGTAAGACTGCCGGTCGCTAGTGAGTGTAGGTAAGACTGCCGGTCGCTAGTGAGTGTAGGTAAGCCTGCCGGTCGCTAGTGAGTGTTGGTAAGGCTGCCGGTCGCTAGTGAATGTTGGTAAGCCTGCCGGTCGCTAGTGAGTGTTGGTAAGCCTGCCAGTTGCTAGTGAGTGTTGGTAAGCCTGCCAGTTGCTAGTGAGTGTTGGTAAGCCTGCCAGTTGCTAGTGAGTGTAGGTAAGCCTGCCGGTCGCTAGTGAGTGTAGGTAAGCCTGCCGGTCGCTAGTGAGTGTTGGTAAGGCTGCCGGTCGCTAGTGAGTGTTGGTAAGGCTGCCGGTCGCTAGTGAGTGTTGGTAAGCCTGCCGGTTGCTAGTGAGTGTTGGTAAGCCTGCCGGTTGCTAGTGAGTGTTGGTAAGCCTGCCAGTTGTTGGTAAGCCTGCCGGTTGCTAGTGAGTGTTGGTAAGCCTGCCGGTCGCTAGTGAGTGTTGGTAAGCCTGCCGGTTGCTAGTGAGTGTTGGTAAGCCTGCCAGTTGCTAGTGAGTGTTGGTAAGCCTGCCAGTTGCTAGTGAGTGTTGGTAAGCCTGCCGGTTGCTAGTGAGTATTGGTAAGCCTGCCGGTTGCTAGTGAGTGTTGGTAAGCCTGCCGGTCGCTAGTGAGTGTTGGTAAGCCTGCCGGTCGCTAGTGAGTTTTGGTAAGCCTGCCAGTTGCTAGTGAGTGTTGGTAAGCCTGCCAGTTGCTAGTGAGTGTTGGTAAGCCTGCCAGTTGCTAGTGAGTATTGGTAAGCCTGTCGGTTGCTAGTGAGTGTTGGTAAGCCTGCCGGTTGCTAGTGAGTGTTGGAAAGCCTGCCGGTTGCTAGTGAGTGTTGGTATGCCTGCCAGTTGCTAGTGAGCGTTGGTAAGCCTGCCGGTTGCTAGTGAGCGTTGGTAAGCCTGCCGGTTGCTAGTGAGTGTTGGTAAGCCTGCCGGTTGCTAGTGAGTGTTGGTAAGCCTGCCGGTTGCTAGTGAGTGTTGGTAAGCCTGCCAGTTGCTAGTGAGTGTTGGTAAGCCTGCCAGTTGCTAGTGAGTGTTGGTAAGCCTGCCGGTTGCTAGTGAGTATTGGTAAGCCTGCCGGTTGCTAGTGAGTGTTGGTAAGCCTGCCGGTTGCTAGTGAGTGTTGGTAAGCCTGCCAGTTGCTAGTGAGTGCTGGTATGCCTGCCAGTTGCTAGTGAGCGTTGGTAAGCCTGCCGGTTGCTAGTGAGTATTGGTAAGCCTGCCAGTTGCTAGTGAGTGTTGGTATGCCTGCCAGTTGCTAGTGAGCGTTGGTAAGCCTGCCGGTTGCTAGTGAGTATTGGTAAGCCTGCCGGTTGCTAGTGAGTGTTATGAAGACTACTGAGTGTTAGGATAATACATACACCCCATTGAGTAATATCTACACCACTCGAGTGATACTGATACTGATACCCCTCTAAGTAGCACCACTACACCTCTGAGTAATAAAGATACCCCTCTATAGTAATACCTACACTCATTAGAGTAATACTTATACCCTACTGAGTAATAATACTGATACCCCTCTAAGTAACACCAATACTCCACTGAGTAACAAAGATACTCCTCTACAGTATTACCTACACCCCTCAGAGTAATATTTATACCCCACTGAGTAATAATACTGATACCCCTCTGAGTGATAACACCAATTCTCCTCTGAGTAGCACACATACCCTTCTATAGTAATACCTACCCCTCAGAGTAATACTTATACCCCTCTAAGTAACAACAATACAAAACAATAATTATATTATTTCTTCACTTTCCAGATTGGTCGTCCCAAACAAAGGTTACTCCTCCCTGGACCAAAGCCCAGATGAGAAACCGCTTGTAGCACTGGACACAGACAGGTAATTATCTCTATCTCTATGTATCTATGCCAGTCTTTCTGTATGTCTGTGACATATGATCTAATGGTTACACCCTTTTCTTCCCCCCACAAGCGATGATGACTTTGATATGTCCAGATACTCGTCCTCAGGGTACTCCTCAGCTGAGGTGAGTAACACACTTCATGTAACAGACAGGGTGAACATATAACATACAGGATGCACATAGAACGTACGGGGTGCACATATAACATACAGGTTGCACATATAACATACATGATGCACATATTACATACAGGATGCACATATAACATACAGGAAGCACATAGAACGTACGGGGTGCACATATCACATACAGGATGCACATATCACATACAGGATGCACATAGAACATACGGGAAGCACATAGAACGTACGGGGTGCACATATCACATACAGGATTCTCATATAACATACAGGATTCACCTAGAACGTACGGGATGCACCTAGAACGTACGGGGTGCACATATAACATACAGGATGCACATATAACATACAGGATGCACATAGAACGTACGGGATGCACATAGAACGTACGGGATGCACATATAACATACAGGATGCACATATAACATACAGGATGCACATAGAACGTATGGGGTGCACATATAACATACAGGATGCACATATAACATACGGGATGCACATAGAACGTATGGGGTGCACATATAACATACAGGATGCACATAGAACGTACGGGATGCACATATAACATACAGGATGCACATATAACATACAGGATGCACATAGAACGTACGGGGTGCACATATAACATACAGGATGCACATATAACATACAGGATGCTCATAGAAAGTACGGGATGCACACAGAACTTACGGGGTGCACATATAACATACAGGATGCACATAGAACGTACGGGATGCACATATAACATACAGGATGTACATATAACATACAGGATGCACATATAACGTACGGGGTGCACATATAACATACAGGATGCACATATAACATACAGGATGTACATAGAACGTACGGGGTGCACATATAACATACAGGATGCACATAGAATGTACGGGATGCACACAGAACTTACGAGGTGCACATATAACATACAGGATGCACATAGAACGTACGGGATGCACATATAACATACAGGATGCACATATAACGTACGGGGTGCACATATAACATACAGGATACACATATAACATACAGGATGTACATAGAACGTACGGGGTGCACATAGAACGTACGGGGTGCACATATAACATACAGGATGCACATATAACATACAGGATGCACATAGAACATACGGGGTACACATAGAATGTACGGGGTGCGCATATAACATACAGGGTGCACATAGAACGTACAGGATGCACATAGAACGTACGGGATGCACATATACCATACTGGATGCACATATAACATACAGGATGCACATATAACATACAGGATGCACATATAACATATACGGGATGCACATAGAACGTACGGGGTGCACATATAACATACAGGATGCACATAGAACGTACGGGATGCACATATAACATACAGGATGCACATATAACATACAGGATGCACATAGAACGTACGGGGTGCACATAGAACGTACAGGATGCACATATAACATACGGGATGCACATAGAACGTACGGGATGCACATAGAACGTACGGGGTGCACATATAACATACAGGATGCACATAGAACGTACGGGGTGTACATATAACATACAGGATGTACATATAACTTACGGGGTGCACATATAACTTACGGGGTGCACATATAATGTACGGGGAGCACATATAACATACAGAATGCACATAGAACATACGGGGTGCACATATAACATACAGGATGCACATATCACATACAGGATTCTCCTACAACATACAGGATGCACATAGAACGTACGGGGTGCACATATAACATACAGGATGCACATATAACATACAGGATGCACATAGAACGTACGGGGTGCACATAGAACGTACGGAGTGCACATAGAACGTACGTGGTGCACATATAATGTACGGGATGCACATAGAACATACAGGATGCACATAGAACGTACGGGGTGCACATATAACATACATGATGCACATATAACATACAGGATGCACGTAGAACGTACGGGATGCACATAAAACGTACGGGGTGCACATATAACATACAGGATGTATATAACTTACGGGGTGCACATATAACTTACGGGGTGCACATAGGAAGTACGGGATGCACATATAACATACAGGATGCACATAGAACGTACGGGGTGCACATAGAACATAAAAGATGCACATAGAACGTACGGGGTGCACATATAACATACAGGATGCACATAGAACATACAGGATGCAGATAGAATGTACGGGGTGCACATATAACATACAGGATGCACATATAACATACAGGATGCACATAGAACATACGGGGTGCACATATACAGGGTACACACATAACATACAGAAGACATAGTCGTCTCCATCTTAGGTGTAATATAAAGCATCTCCCAGTTATTGGGCTGCGCACTTACATAGTTATTCCTGATGGCCATTAAAGTTGCCAGAGGGTTCTCCTATAACATGTAATACAGGAAAAGCATGAAACCATTGGCCCACGTCGCTGCAGCCCGTATGTATCTATTGCGTAAGACGCAATGATGTATCTGCGCAGCCGGTCCTTGTAGCTGGAGTTAGTGGTGGTCTGTGTAGGCTGCAGGGCCGCACCGTCTGAGGGTCTTTACACTGCAGGATCTGTGTCTGTTATCAGACAGTGGGGTCTGTATTGTCGTTACCTGGTATTGTCCTTCCTGAGATCACTGGGAAAAGGAAACGCAGTCGGTGATGCACCGGTTGGCGGCAGCACGTGATTGGCTGGTCCTGTGGCTGGGCTGGTTTGCGCTGTGCAGTTACCCCGCTGACGCCGTCTGTGTAATTTGCGCTCATTATTGTCACTCTGACTATATTTCCTGTCATCTACAGCAGATCAACCAGGACCTGAACATCCAGCTGCTGAAGGACGGCTACCGGTTAGACGAGATCCCAGACGACGAAGATCTGGATCTTATACCCCCAAAATCTGTCAACCCCACCTGCATGTGTTGCCAAGCAACCTCCTCCACCGCCTGCCATATCCAGTAATGAGGGAGGGCCACCTGTTTGTGTATTCCACGATAACTGTAAACCTAACAGCCATTGCTTCCTCCTATGGTAGGACACGCACCTATTTGTGTTCATGGGGCCAGGAGAAACCAAAAAGTCCATTATTTTATCTGATTCCTGCTGTGACGCCATCGGAACAGTGACACAAGGCCTATCCCTTGTCACCAGAGCTGCCAATCAATAATCGCTGGAGAATACACCGATCGCTCTCCAGACAGTCTAGCCGAGACAGAGAGGTGTAGCGGCGGGTGGAGACGTCTCGTGTCTGTAGGTCCCAGGACGTGATGCTGCTTTCCTGTAGATGTCAGGGTAGAATCATGGTAACCTGCCTGGGTTTCCTCCATGTGCCAGAAGAGGAACACGTGTTTAGCAATATCATGTAGCATTAGACGAGGAAGAGGATCTGTATGTGTCTCACCCTCCATGTTCTGTGTAAGAGCGCCGAGCCCCGCCTCGGCCGCGTCACGCTACATAATTACTGATCTATTGTGCGCCATCCGCTGTAGTGGCAAATGCATCCATGTTACATCACTCTGGACATTATGGCCCAAATATTATATGCCTTAACAAGAGATAAAGTGGAGACGGAGAAAGAGAGATAAAGTACCAGCCAATCAGCTCTTCGCTGTCATTTTTCAAACAGCCTGTGAGGAGCTGATTGGCTGGTCAGTTATTTCTCTTTATCCGTCTCCACTTTATGTCTTGTTAAGGCTTCATACATTTGGGCCATTGTGTGGAACCCTCAGATGTGGTGATGATGTTGTCACCTCCCACAAGTGGTCACATTACCTCCTGATAAGCCACAGTCCACCCAGTGTGTATGATGTTCAGGCTGGTACACCACGTGTAATGTGCGTCTGTAGCGATGGGGAATACACGGTTTAGCCCCCCCCCATAATCCATTCCTTATTCGGTTTCTTCTGTCTCCGTGTTTTATTTCCATATTTAATAGAGACGGCGCCCCCCATTCGTCTACCCTGTCTGAGGGGAAAATGCCAGGTACTCTGTCGGTCATCGTCCCCCTCCGCTGTCCCATGCATCACTCGTCCTCATGCGGTACAGTATGAAGCACCCACCCCATTGCTGGGAGAGAGGGTCCCAGGGTGGAAGGGAGACGGCTCCTCTCTAGGCTCTCTGAGGAACGTAGGGTTTGCGCGCTGAATGCGTTACCGGTGTATACAGCTAAGTGCGGCTGCTGTGACGATGGGTAATAATGCGTATCCTGTAATTACACACCCAGCTCCCATGTGATACAGTCCCGTGTAGCTTCCTCACAGGACAGGACGGCCCCATGTAGGTGGGGCTCATGAACAGACCGAGTCCTGTAAGGATCAATAGGTATAGTATGTAATATGCCCCCAAGACCGTATGTTGTGTCTACACAATGGCCGCTGTCATGTCGTACGTACATAGGTGATGGTTATTGCACGCTGAGTTATATCGCACTCAGGGACTGTGGACAAAGACACGGAGAACATCTGCCCCTATTTCCCTTTAGTTTATACCTGGGATTTGCCTCCATGTACAGTATGTACTAACAGATAGTGCAGGCCCAACCGCTGAGCGCTTTGCAAGCCGCCCACCCCTGTCTGTCAGATCACCACCTCAGTTCTCTTTCTAACTCACCGTAAGTGCGACATTACACCGCAGGACGGGCCCGGTTACTGCACCAGATCTGACCCCTGGCTGCACATCTGCTACTGACGGGTGAAATTCTGCGTTCCCCCCTCCATATAGATGCTTCCGGTCCACCCCTCTGTTGCGTTACAATCATCCTGTTCCACCAAATGAAATCCTGTTTCCGGTTGTTTTCACGCCGCCCATCCCTACCCTCTTAGAACCTCCACGGCTTGGCGGAAATCCTGCCGCTCATCAGCAAACAGACGATGTATCGCCCGCACTGCGCAGTGGTCCTGTGCGTCATGAATAACCTTGTGATATTTACCGCCCTCTGGTCCTTACACTTTTATAACCTGCAGGTGTCGCTGCTGCCAATCTCCGGGAGGGTTAGTCGGTGACTAAAAGCTCTCACTGTACAACATACTAGGTAGAAGCCTCAGGACCGGACTCTGTACAGTGCGGACAGTGTCACTTTCATTGTAGTTTAGCTCTGTTTCCTTTTACAAAGTATTCAATGTATGGCCATAATTTCCACTGCTAGCGTGCAGTTCCCAGGTAGCGTAACCTGCAGTGTGGCATTATGGGTGGTGATTCTCATTCCATAAGGAAATAGTGATTTTGTCAGTCTGTAATTTCCAGGGGACATCTGGGCTGGTGATAATATACAGATGGAGCCATGCTCATCTTGGCCTCTCTGCTGCGCCAAGGTTTATTAGCATAAGTGTTTCATCTATTGTTCTCAGCTGCAATACAATACAGAGAAAACAATACGGCAGAGGGTTAAGTCATTACAGGAGGGGAATAAGTCCGACTGCCCTGGCTTAATTACTCCTATTAAAGGGATAGATGAGCAGGGCTCCACCTGTATCACAGTGTAGCTCTTTGCACATGAGGCGGAAGATTCAGCACTAAGGAAGGAGAACAGCTCCCTCTTACTGCATGTCCTAGAGCTGCCACCAGGGGGTGACGCTGCGTCCTTTTCTACTGGAGTACATTACCCCCAACTATTCCTTTGCGGCATTTCTTGCGGCAGTGGATGTGACGGTGTGCATTCGCAGATGTCAGTCCCTGCGCAATCTCGCAGGCCGCCAAATCCACCCTGAGAGCTTCAGCGGCTTCCTCTAGCCAGATGTATGGGGGCAGAGCCGTCCTTCCAATAGCCAGTGACTACACACACAGGGTCCGGGTTAGGGAGTAGCCGTTATTGGACGGAACGGAGAAGAGTTTTGATATATTTATTGATAAATAGCTCATTATAACGTGGTTGGCACAGAAACAAATAGGTGACATTATGTGACGTAATTCTGAATACCGTGAGTTATTGACCATGTATACAATTATTTTCCCCTATGGAATGTATATAGCTGCTAAGGGGATCTTTCTTACGTAGGGGATACAAGTATACATGTCCGGCGGTGAATTGTGGAATATATATATATATTTGTGTTATATAGTTGTGTTGCAGGATCGCACATTGAAGTGAACACTGGTCACAACATAACGTGTCGCAGGGGTGTGTGTGATGTCCTGGGTTTGCACTTGTCGGGTGTTAGTTGTTATTATTATTTATTAATAATCCGTATCAGAGTTTTGCACATTCGCTGCTCTCGGATTGCAGGTTAGTCTGAGTAGTGCATACGGTAGCCTGCTATGTATCTGTGAGCCCCGAGACGGGGGAACGCTAACCGTAGGTAGATTGTTGTTATAGGTTCATGCTGCACAGTGCCATATTTCACAGGATGTTCATCTTTAATGTGATAATTAGATGGAAGTTGTTCCAGTGACTGGAGTCTTGGAATACAGGGAAAGTCCAGTCAGTCATAAATTGGCTGGATTGATTTTGGGGTTTGCATGGCGTAGTGTTAGTGTCATATACAGAGGCGCCTTCTTTTTATCCATCAGTGAGTCAGAGTCTCGTGCTACAATCCTGCCGTTCCAGGTGTCCCTGGGAGGGAATCTCTGGTAATGAGACAGCAAAGAGACCATATCCGGTTCTGATGTCATGGTGGTAGGATCAGGATGAGTGTCAGACAGGGGAGACATTACTCCTGTCACTCTCAGCATATGGCTGCTGGGATATAAGCCACGTCGTCTTCTTTGTTTCTTCTATACATAGGATTTTAATAAATCTCCCAATGTGGTTTACCTAATGAAAGCCGGTCCATTTCCCGGGAGTCCAGAGGCGTAAAACTCTGTTGTCTGGATGTGAGGATCTCATTGGTAGTGTCATTACTTATAGAATTCAGCTGTCGGAGCGGGTTACACTTGTACATCAGTCATTTAAGAGTTGTTTTCAGATGTAGGAGTAAATCTCCTGCCTCACACCATGGTCCCATGCCCATTCGTTACCCCTGCCCGAGCTCTCATTCCCATTCTTACCCCCTCCTGAGCTCTCATTCCCATACCTTCCCCCTACCCGAGCTCTCGTTCCCATTTCTTACCCCCACCCGAGCTCTCATTCCCATACCTTACCCCTACCCGAGCTCTCATTCCCATTCCTTACCCCCACCCGAGCTCTCATTCCCATACCTTACCCCCTCAGCTCTCATTCCCATACCTTACCCCTACCCGAGCTCTCATTCCCATACCTTACCCCCTCAGCTCTCATTCCCATACCTTACCCCTACCCGAGCTCTCATTCCCAATACTTACCCCTACCCGAGCTCTTGTTCCCATTCCTTACCCCCACCCAAGCTCTCATTCCCATTCCTTACCCCCACCCAAGCTCTCGTTCCCATTCCTTACCCCTACCCGAGCTCTCATTCCCATTCCTTACCCCTACCCGAGCTCTCATTCCCATTCCTTACCCCTACCCGAGCTCTCATTCCCAATACTTACCCCCACCCGAGCTCTCATTCCCAATACTTACCCCCACCCGAGCTCTTGTTCGCATTCCTTACCCCCACCCAAGCTCTCATTCCCAATACTTAACCCCACCCGAGCTCTCGTTCCCATTCCTTACCCCCACCCAAGCTCTCATTCCCAATACTTACCCCCACCCGAGCTCTCGTTCCCATTCCTTACCCCTACCCGAGCTCTCATTCCCATACCTTACCCCTACCCGAGCTCTCATTCCCAATACTTACCCCCACCCGAGCTCTTGTTCGCATTCCTTACCCCCACCCAAGCTCTTGTTCCCATTCCTTACCCCTACCCGAGCTCTCGTTCCCATTCCTTACCCCCACCCAAGCTCTCATTCCCAATACTTACCCCCACCCGAGCTCTCATTCCCATTCCTTACCCCCACCCGAGCTCTTGTTCCCATTCCTTACCCCCACCCAAGCTCTCATTCCCAATACTTACCCCCACCCGAGCTCTCATTCCCATTCCTTACCCCCACCCGAGCTCTCATTCCCATTCCTTACCCCCACCCGAGCTCTCATTCCCATTCCTTACCCCCACCCGAGCTCTCATTCCCAATCCTTACCCCCACCCAAGCTCTCATTCCCATTCCTTACCCCCACCCGAGCTCTCATTCCCAATACTTACCCCCACCCGAGCTCTCATTCCCATTCCTTACCCCCACCCGAGCTCTCATTCCCATTCCTTACCCCTACCCGAGCTCTCGTTCCCATTCCTTACCCCCACCCAAGCTCTCATTCCCAATACTTACCCCCACCCGAGCTCTCATTCCCAATCCTTACCCCCACCCGAGCTCTCATTCCCATTCCTTACCCCCACCCGAGCTCTCATTCCCATTCCTTACCCCCACCCGAGCTCTCATTCCCAATACTTACCCCCACCCGAGCTCTCATTCCCATACCTTACCCCTACCCGAGCTCTCATTCCCAATACTTACCCCTACCCGAGCTCTCATTCCCATTCCTTACCCCCCGCCCGAGGTCTCATTGGGAAGATCTGATGCTTCCAGTTCAGATTATTTATAAACTACAAAACATGAGGAGCCGCCATTCTCTTTTATTTGCGCCTATTTGTCCGCTTCTGTGTTTTAACGTCTGCGCTACTTCCTGGCCCCTGTGAGACATCAGGATCCACAAGGGGGTGTTGGGGCTTTTTTATAAAGTGCGGTACCTTTGTATGCCTGAATGTTCTTAGCACATTAGCTGCAATGCACATAAATGTGTTTCTCTGTATAACGCAGATCCGCTACGTGCCGGGGCAACCGAATCCCGGAGGTGGCAGAGAAACTAAAGAGAGTTATATAGGCTGAAAATGCACAACCCCCCCACCACCACCACGCCACCGCACCAAATCTCAGCGCTGACCTCACCATTCCGTAACTAACTCTCGTGTTATCATACAGATGTCGTGCGCGCTGAGTCTCCGCACCGTGCGGCACCTGTATAGATGAGTGATTGCAGCCATATTGTAGTGATCCCAGACCTCGCACAGACTGAGGGCCTGATCCAGAGATGGACGCACTGTAGATTTAATACGCAGTGGAACGTTTGCCTCTTCTGGCGGCCATGCTGCACGTCTACAGGTTACTCTGCAGGTCCATGTCTCACCGCTGTGCGTCCAGCAGTTGCTTTTCTGTACGCGAGTGGCGTTGGACGACTCAGTACAAATCCCGGTGGCTGCGACATGCGCCTGTTTTCGCACACGCCCGATGCGTACTGATTTGCGCACATCCCTGAATCGGGCACAGAGACAGGATGAGACTTGGCATGATTGGGAAGCCCTGTGTTGCGTACCCACGGGCAGCCTGTAGCTCTCTCTCCATCTGCTGTGAAACTACAAGTCCCAGCATGGCTAGCAGATCAGACCTTCTATTGCCAAACACTATAGAAGCTGTTTCCGGTTCCTTGTGTAATCTGTTATCTGTAGAACATATACATAAAGGTAATACTGTACTAACTGGTTTATTTACATGGTCACTTATGAGCCCGCTAACCGGCGGAGTCTGACGTGAGGTAGTTACAGCGCCCTCTGCAGGTCAGTGACGGGTCTACA
The DNA here is from genome assembly GCF_028390025.1 of Pseudophryne corroboree. Lineage (NCBI taxonomy): Eukaryota > Metazoa > Chordata > Amphibia > Anura > Myobatrachidae > Pseudophryne > Pseudophryne corroboree. The sequence goes on along the minus strand of NC_086444.1, from coordinate 11,203,189 downwards.
CTGGAATCAGTCCATTCTTCTTACATGCACATCGACCTTATATCTCCACAAGGGATTATCTGCATAGTTATCCAGCCTCAGAGTCGCCCTTGTATAAATATTATATTCCTTATTGTGATTGTCACGCTGGCTCGTTACTCTACTGGGATATTATCGCTTCCTTCTCATTTTACAATAACACGTTCTAGAAACCAGTAAGGATCTGTATATTGTATGTTGTTATATTCTTACAAGATGTTACACTGTATCACACAGGAGGGGGTCACAGCTGGAGACTGCGTCTTATTCTCTTCCAGCTTGTAACGCCATAGCAAATGTATCATTGGCCGCAGCCCGGACAGGACGGCTCGCACCTGCAGCCACTATATGGCTTCTCCCTCTGCGCGGTTCGTTTATGCCGCCATGAATGCGGGTGTAAATATTTTGGCCGGCCAGTATACACCAGGTGTCTTTGCTATTAACCCAGCGTCCGCCTATGACCATCCCTGAGATTACGTATTGCTGTATACATTGCTCATGTAGGATATTGACGTATCCAAAGCATCGCCACAAAACACTGGACGCCCCTTCCCGGGTCTGTGGGGTAACCCCACTCACCCAGTGGAGCGACGCATTTGCTGATTGCATTACATGACCTGTGGCACAAGATAGAGTAAATTAAATGTCATTTTTATTTCTTTATTTTTTTATGTACTATTTATTTGACAGCGGGATGTGTGTTCTTCTGTTGACATATGTAAACATGTATAATATTATTTTTTAACATTTCCATTGCAGTATTTATTAATGTTACTGGTGTGTGTAGTGTAACATGACAATATTAAAAGCATATGTATGAAAACCTGCGTCTGGTCTCATCTGTCATCCGGTGTTTGTTATATCAGTGTACACTGCAGGTCCAGCACTCCTAGAAACAGACGTGTGATAGGCATGTAACAGATACAGGCGTGACCTCATACACTGTGGCTTCAGTCATGCCAAACAGCCCCACTCGCCGCGTCAGGTCCCCGGCCACTCAGAAACACAGTGCGTCTTACTAGCATGAATAAATCAACTGGGAACAATAAACCAACGTGCCCTGGACCAGAACGTGCCCTGGACCAGAACGTGCCCTGGCCTAGAACGTGTCCTGGCCTAGAACGTGTCCTGGCCTAGAACGTGTCCTGGACTAGAACGTGCCCTGGACCAGAACATCCCCTGGTCTAGAAATGTCCCCTGGACGAGAACCTTAGGAATGTTGGGGACCAGCTTGCTTAGGTCACATGGCCGTGGTAGGTGGGCCCATATTTTTCTGGCCAAAAATGATGCTCAGAACCTTTTACCCCATGTTAAATTGCAGTGCTCATTAGAATGATTCAGATTGCCAGTGTTCTTAAGCCGGGTACACACCAGGTGATTAATCGGACAATATATTGTTGTGGATCGGAATGAGATATCGGCCACACCGCTCAGTGTGTACTTGCGGGTCGTTCCCTGGATCACCCCATCGGGCGTGCTGGATGCCCAGTCAGACGACCCAGGTAGTGGTGGCATACATTTTAAATACAGAGGTGAGCCAGACATCAAGCCGTCATCCAGTGCATGGTTTAGTGTGTACCCAGTGTTAGTGATCAGAGTGCGCCCCCCATGTGCTACTTACAGTAGCTGCACCAAAACACTAATCCTGAGACTCTATCACACTACAGTATAAGAGAAATAAGTCACAAACTTGTGGAATAAGTACACACGGCAGCAAAACACAGGTCCTAGGAGTGACCCGCACCCGGCTTGTCATAATCTGCCACTTTATAGCAATTCCTTTGCTACTAAAACACTGATCCTGAGAATCTCACTCTACAGTATAAGAGAAATAACTAACAAACTTGTGGAATAAGTACACACGGCAGCAAAACGCAGGTTATAGGAGTGACCCGCACCAGGAGTATCATGTATACTCTGCCACTTTATAGCAATTCCTTTGCTACTAAAACACTAATCCTAAGTAACTATTCTCTAAGGACCTGATTCTGTCACTGCTGCAGCTTTGTATACAGCGGAATCGAGAATATATACTAATGCCGCACCCGCTGTCTACCCAGCACTGGTCACACCGTCCGGCCTCTGAGCAACCATGTCTGTTGTAACTAAGCCGCCGGAGCCTTTACAACAGTCGCAGTCTTATAGCCACTAGCTCGCTTTCTGGCACAGCGCAGCACCAAGATTATCTTCTAACTGCGCCAACATTGCGTCCACCTCTGCCCCTAGATGTGGCCTAAGATTAAAATTTGAGGAAAAAGTGCAGAGAACAGAAACCACGCCATATGGAAAGTGTATGAGGACACATCTGTAGTCCGACTGAGGTGTTTATAGCCCTGGGGAGATCATTAAAACCCCCAAGAGATATTTAAAGCCCGAGCTATATGATCAGATCTCGGGGAAAGTCATTAGAACCCAGTTGAGGTGTTATAGCCAAGAAAAGGCTTGCCCCCAGCGCACTGTAATAAGCTCTGCACTCTCCATGATAATACAATGCAGAAGACTCGGTTACACACACGTGCAAATAAATAAGCCAGCCGCCACATCAATGAGAAGAAATGATAACTTCAGCCAATGAAATGGTCCAACAGAGGTTGCAGCTCGAAGCTTTGTAATTCATCCAAGAAGTTCATAGAAGTTAGCAGGATCAGATGGGGGAAAGGAGGTCAGTGCTTCTCAAACTAGTAGTCTGAAGACGTGTTTTACCAAATCAAGAGGAAAATGAATATAGTGAGCACTGAGTGGGTCAAAAAACATACACCTGGGGCGGGATGTAATAGAGTCCGAGATTGCTGGACATGCGGGATGCCGGCTAAACTCGGATGTTTTTTTTAAAGGGGCAACCATGTACAAGTCATGGCCTGGGAAACTCGCACTCTATTAAATCCCGTCCTCAGGGTGATACATTCTCACCTGAGTGTACTGGAGCCTTTGGCCGGTGATTGCGGATTGCAGTGATTGGTGTCGCACCCTCTGGCAGATGTCCCCCCTGGATATTCAGAGAGGGTTACAGAATAAGGACCAAATAAATGCTGCAAGATCATACTCACCCTTTATAAATGTGCTATTCACCCTGGACATTCATTTATAATAACAATGTCCGTTTAATAATAATGAATTAAAGTCCTGTTATCTCATTACAGAGAGGTATAAAGACTAACATAATATAAAGTGCTAGGTGTACTGAAAGATGTCCGGGAGTCCTGTTATACTGGGAGATGTCTGGGAATCCTGTTATACTAAAAGATGTCCGGGAATCCTGTTATACTGGGAGATTTCTGGGGAATCCTGTTATAGTGGGAGATGTCTGGGAATCCTGTTATACTGGGAGATGTCTGGGGGAATCCTGTTATACTGGGAGATGTCTGGGGGAATCCTGTTATACTAGGAGATGTCTGGGAATCCTGTTATACTGGGAGATGTCTGGGAATCCTGTTATACTGGGAGATTTCTGGGGAATCCTGTTATACTGGGAGATGTCTGGGAATCCTGCTATACTGGGAGATGTCTGGGGAATCCTGTTATACTGGGAGATTTCTGGGGAATCCTGTTATACTGGGAGATGTCTGGGAATCCTGTCATACTGGGAGATGTCTGGGGGAATCCTGTTATACTGGGAGATGTCTGGGAATCCTGTTATACTGGGAGATGTCCGGGGTATTCCTGTTATACTGGGAGATGTCTGGGAATCCTGTTATACTGGGAGATGTCTGGGGGAATCCTGTTATACTGGGAGATGTCCGGGAATCCTGTTATACTGGGAGATGTCTGGGAATCCTGTTATACTGGGAGATGTCTGGGGAATCCTGTTATACTGGGATATGTCTGGGGAATCCTGTTATACTGGGAGATTTCTGGGGAATCCTGTTATACTGGGAGATGTCTGGGAATCCTGTCATACTGGGAGATGTCTGGGGGAATCCTGTTATACTGGGAGATGTCTGGGAATCCTGTTATACTGGGAGATGTCCGGGGTATTCCTGTTATAATGGGAGATGTCTGGGAATCCTGTTATACTGGGAGATGTCTGGGAATCCTGTTATACTGGGAGATGTCCGAGAGTCCTGTTATAATGGGAGATGTCTGGGAATCCTGTTATACTGGGAGATGTCCGGGAATCCTGTTATACTGGGAGATGTCTGGGAATCCTATTATACTGGGAGATATATGGGAATCCTGTTATACTGGGAGATGTCTGGGAATCCTATTATACTGGGAGATGTCCGGGAATTCTGTTATACTGGGAGATGTCTGGGAATCCTATTATACTGGGAGATATATGGGAATCCTGTTATACTGGGAGATGTCTGGGAATCCTATTATACTGGGAGATGTCTGGGAGTCCTGTTATAATGGGAGATGTCCGGGAGTCCTGTTATAATGGGAGATGTCTGGGAATCCTATTATACTGGGAGATGTCCGAGAGTCCTGTTATAAAGGGAGATGTCCGGGAATCCTATTACACTGGGAGATGTCTGGGAATCCTTTTATACTGGGAGATGTCCGGGGGAATCCTGTTATACTGGGAGATGTCTGGGAATCCTGTTATACTGGGAGATGTCCGGGGGAATCCTGTTATACTGGGAGATGTCCGGGAATCCTGTTATACTGGGAGATGTCCGGGGTAATCCTGTTATACTGGGAGATGTCCGGGGGAGTCCTGTTATACTGGAAGATGTCTGGGAATCCTCTCATACTGGGAGATGTCCGGGGGAATACTGTTATACTGGGATATGTCCGGAAATTCTGTTATACTGGGAGATGTCTGGGAATCCTGTTATACTGGGAGATGTCCGGTGAATCCTGTTATACTGGGAGATGTCCGGGGATTCCTGTTATACTGGGAGATGTCCGGGAATCCTGTTATAATGGTAGATGTCCGGGGATTCCTATTATACTGGGAGATGTCTGGGAATCCTGTTATACTGGGAGATGTCTGGGAATCCTGTTATACTGGGAGATGTCTGGGAATCCTTTTATACTGGGAGATGTCTGGGGGAATCCTGTTATACTGGGAGATGTCTGGGGGAATCCTGTTATACTGGGAGATGTCTGGGGGAATCCTGTTATACTGGGAGATGTCTGGGGGAATCCTGTTATACTAGGAGATGTCTGGGAATCCTGTTATACTGGGAGATGTCTGGGAATCCTGTTATACTGGGAGATTTCTGGGGAATCCTGTTATACTGGGAGATGTCTGGGAATCCTGTTATACTGGGAGATGTCTGGGGAATCCTGTTATACTGGGAGATTTCTGGGGAATCCTGTTATACTGGGAGATGTCTGGGAATCCTGTCATACTGGGAGATGTCTGGGGGAATCCTGTTATACTGGGAGATGTCTGGGGGAATCCTGTTATACTGGGAGATGTCTGGGAATCCTGTTATACTGGGAGATGTCCGGGGTATTCCTGTTATACTGGGAGATGTCTGGGAATCCTGTTATACTGGGAGATGTCTGGGGGAATCCTGTTATACTGGGAGATGTCCGGGAATCCTGTTATACTGGGAGATGTCCGGGAATCCTGTTATACTGGGAGATGTCCGAGAATTCTGTTATACTGGGAGATGTCCGGGAATCCTGTTATACTGGGAGATGTCCGAGAATCCTGTTATACTGGGAGATGTCCGGGAATCCTGTTATAATGTGAGATGTCTGGGAGTTCTGTTATACTGGGAGATGTCTGGGAATCCTGTTATACTGGGAGATGTCTGGGAATCCTGTTATACTGGGAGATGTCTGGGAGTCCTGTTATACTGGGAGATGTCTGGGAATCCTGTTATACTGGGAGATGTCCGGGAGTCCTGTTATAATGGGAGATGTCCGGGGGAATCCTGTTATACTGGGAGATGTCTGGGGAATTCTGTTATACTGGGAGATGTCCGGGAATCCTGTTATACTGGGAGATGTCCGGGGGAATCCTGTTATACTGGGAGATGTCCAAAAATCCTGTTATACTGGGAGATGTCTGGGGGAATCCTGTTATACTGGGATATGTCCGGAAATCCTGTTATACTGGGAAATGTTTGGGAGTCCTGTTATACTGGGATATGTCTGGGAATCCTGTTATACTGGGATATGTCCGGAAATCCTGTTATACTGGGAGATGTCCGGGGTAATCCTGTTTTACTGGGAGATGTCCGGGGGAGTCCTGTTATACTGGCAGATGTCCGAAAATCCTCTTATACTGGGAGATATATGGGAATCCTGTTATACTGGGAGATGTCTGGGAATCCTATTATACTGGGAGATATCTGGGAATTCTATTATACTGGGAGATGTCTGGGAGTCCTGTTATAATGGGAGATGTCCGGGAGTCCTGTTATAATGGGAGATGTCCGGGAGTCCTGTTATAATGGGAGATGTCTGTGAATCCTATTATACTGGGAGATGTCCGGGAGTCCTGTTATAATGGGAGATGTCCGGGAATCCTATTATACTGGGAGATGTGTGGGAATCCTGTTATACTGGGAGATGTCTGGGAATCCTTTTATACTGGGAGATGTCCGGGGGAATCCTGTTATACTGGGAGATGTCTGGGAATCCTGTTATACTGGGAGATGTCTGGGAATCCTATTATACTGGGAGATATCTGGGAATCCTATTATACTGGGAGATGTCTGGGAGTCCTGTTATAATGGGAGATGTCCGGGAGTCCTGTTATAATGGGAGATGTCCGGGAGTCCTGTTATAATGGGAGATGTCCGGGAGTCCTGTTATAATGGGAGATGTCCGGGAGTCCTGTTATAATGGGAGATGTCTGTGAATCCTATTATACTGGGAGATGTCCGGGAGTCCTGTTATAATGGGAGATGTCCGGAAATCCTGTTATAATGGGAGATGTCCGGAAATCCTATTATACTGGGAGATGTGTGGGAATCCTGTTATACTGGGAGATGTCTGGGAATCCTTTTATACTGGGAGATGTCCGGGGGAATCCTGTTATACTGGGAGATGTCTGGGAATCCTGTTATACTGGGAGATGTCCGGGGGAATCCTGTTATACAGGGAAATGTCCGGGAATACTGTTATACTGGGATATGTCCGGAAATCCTGTTATACTGGGAGATGTCCGGGGTAATCCTGTTATACTGGGAGATGTCCGGGGGAATCCTGTTATACTGGGAGATGTCTGGGAATCCTGTTATACTGGGAGATGTCTGGGGAATCCTGTTATACTGGGAGATGTCGGGGGAATCCTGTTATACTGGAAGATGTCTGGGAATCCTCTCATACTGGGAGATGTCCGGGGGTATACTGTTATACTGGGATATGTCCGGAAATTCTGTTATACTGGGAGATGTCCGGTGAATCCTGTTATACTGGGAGATGTCCGGGGATTCCTGTTATACTGGGAGATGTCCGGGAATCCTGTTATAATGGTAGATGTCCGGGGATTCCTATTATACTGGGAGATGTCTGGGAATCCTGTTATACTGGGAGATGTCTGGGAATCCTGTTATACTGGGAGATGTCTGGGAATCCTGTTATACTGGGAGATGTCTGGGAATCCTGTTATAATGGGAGATGTCCGGTGAATCCTGTTAAACTGGGAGATGTCCGGGGATTCCTGTTATACTGGGAGTTGTCTGGGGAATCCTGTTATACTGGGAGATGTCCGGGGGAATCCTGTTATACTGGGAGATGTCTGGGAATCCTGTTATACTGGGAGATGTCCGAAAATCCTCTTATACTGGGAGATGTCCGGGAATCCTGTTATACTGGGAGATGTCTGGGAATCCTGTTATACTGGGAGATGTCTGTGAATCCTGTTATACTGGGAGATGTCTGGGAATCCTCTTATACTGAGAGATGTCTGGGAATCCTCTTATACTGAGAGATGTCTGGGAATCCTCTTATACTGAGAGATGTCTGGGAATCCTCTTATACTGGGAGATGTCCGGGAATCCTCTTATACTGGGAGATGTCTGGGGAATCCTGTTATACCGGGAGATGTCAGGGGAATCCTTTTATACTGGGAGATGTCTGGGGAATTCTGTTATACTGGGAGATGTCTGGGGAATTCTGTTATACTGGGAGATGTCCGGGAATCCTGTTATACTAGGAGATGTCCGGGAATCCTGTTATAATGGGAGATGTCCGGGGATTCCTATTATACTGGGAGATATCTGGGAATCCTGTTATACTGGGAGATGTCTGGGAATCCTGTTATAATGGGAGATGTCCGGTGAATCCTGTTATACTGGGAGATGTCCGGGGATTCCTGTTATACTGGGAGATGTCTGGGGAATTCTGTTATACTGGGAGATGTCCGGGAATCCTGTTATACTGGGAGATGTCCGGGGGAATCCTGTTATACTGGGAGATGTCCAAAAATCCTCTTATACTGGGAGATGTCCGGGAATCCTGTTATACTGGGAGATGTCTGGGGGAATCCTGTTATACTGGGATATGTCCGGAAATCCTGTTATACTGGGAAATGTTTGGGAGTCCTGTTATACTGGGATATGTCTGGGAATCCTGTTATACTGGGATATGTCCGGAAATCCTGTTATACTGGGAGATGTCCGGAAATCCTGTTATAATGGGAGATGTCTGGGGAATTCTGTTATACTGGGAGATGTCTGGGAATCCTGTTATACTGGGAGATGTCTGGGAATCCTGTTATAATGGGAGATGTCCGGTGAATCCTGTTATACTGGGAGATGTCCGGGGATTCCTGTTATACTGGGAGTTGTCTGGGGAATCCTGTTATACTGGGAGATGTCCGGGGGAATCCTGTTATACTGGGAGATGTCCGGGGGAATCCTGTTATACTGGGAGATGTCCGAAAATCCTCTTATACTGGGAGATGTCCGGGAATCCTGTTATACTGGGAGATGTCTGGGGGAATCCTGTTATACTGGGATATGTCCGGGGGAGTCCTGTTATACTGGGAGATGTCTGGGAATCCTCTTATACTGGGAGATGTCCGGGAATCCTCTTATACTGGGAGATGTCCGGGAATCCTCTTATACTGGGAGATGTCTGGGAATCCTCTTATACTGGGAGATGTCCGGGAATCCTCTTATACTGGGAGATGTCTGGGAATCCTGTTATACTGGGAGATGTCTGGGAATCCTGTTATAATGGGAGATGTCCGGTGAATCCTGTTATACTGGGAGATGTCCGGGGATTCCTGTTATACTGGGAGATGTCTGGGGAATCCTGTTATACTGGGAGATGTCCGGGAATCCTGTTATACTGGGAGATGTCCGGGGGAATCCTGTTATACTGGGAGATGTCCAAAAATCCTCTTATACTGGGAGATGTCCGGGAATCCTGTTATACTGGGAGATGTCCGGAAATCCTGTTATACTGGGAAATGTTTGGGAGTCCTGTTATACTGGGATATGTCTGGGAATCCTGGTATACTGGGATATGTCCGGAAATCCTGTTATACTGGGAGATGTCCGGAAATCCTGTTATAATGGGTGATGTCTGGGGAATCCTGTTATACTGGGAGATGTCTGCGAATCCTGTTATACTGGGAGATGTCTGGGAATCCTGTTATACTGGGAAATGTCCGGGGGAATCCTGTTATACTGGGAGATGTCCGGGGGAATCCTGTTATACTGGGAGATATCTGGGGGAATCCTGTTATACTGGGAGATGTCCGGGGAATCCTGTTATACTAGGAGATGTCTGGGGAATCCTGTTATACTGGGAGATGTCTGGGGGAATTCTGTTATACTGGGAGATGTCAGGGAATCCTGTTATAATGGGAAATGTCCGGTGAATCCTGTTATACTGGGAGATGTCCAGGGATTCCTGTTATACTGGGAGTTGTCTGGGGAATCCTGTTATACTGGGAGATGTCCGGGGGAATCCTGTTATACTGGGAGATGTCCGAAAATCCTCTTATACTGGGAGATGTCCGGGAATCCTGTTATACTGGGAGATGTCTGGGGGAATCCTGTTATACTGGGATATGTCCGGGGGAGTCCTGTTATACTGGGAGATGTCTGGGAATCCTCTTATACTGGGAGATGTCCGGGAATCCTCTTATACTGGGAGATGTCTGGGAATCCTCTTATACTGGGAGATGTCCGGGAATCCTCTTATCCTGGGAGATGTCTGGGAATCCTGTTATACTGGGAGATGTCTGGGAATCCTGTTATACTGGGAGATGTCTGGGAATCCTGTTATAATGGGAGATGTCCGGTGAATCCTGTTATACTGGGAGATGTCCGGGGATTCCTGTTATACTGGGAGATGTCCGGGAATCCTGTTATACTGGGGGATGTCCGGGAATCCTGTTATACTGGGAGATGTCCGGAAATCCTGTTATACTGGGAAATGTTTGGGAGTCCTGTTATACTGGGATATGTCTGGGAATCCTGGTATACTGGAATATGTCCGGAAATCCTGTTATACTGGGAGATGTCCGGAAATCCTGTTATAATGGGTGATGTCTGGGGAATCCTGTTATACTGGGAGATGTCTGGGAATCCTGTTATACTGGGAGATGTCTGGGAATCCTGTTATACTGGGAAATGTCCGGGGGAATCCTGTTATACTGGGAGATGTCCGGGGGAATCCTGTTATACTGGGAGATATCTGGGGGAATCCTGTTATACTGGGAGATGTCCGGGGAATCCTGTTATACTAGGAGATGTCTGGGGAATCCTGTTATACTGGGAGATGTCTGGGGGAATTCTGTTATACTGGTAGATGTCTGGGAATCCTGTTATACTGGGAGATGTCCGGGGAATCCTGTTATACTGGGAAATGTCTGGGGGAATCCTGTTATACTGGGAGATGTCTGGGGATTCCTGTTATACTGGGAGATGTCTGGGGGAATCCTGTTATACTGGGAGATGTCCGGGGAATCCTGTTATACTGGGAGATGTCTGGGGGAATCCTGTTATACTGGGAGATGTCCGGGGAATCCTGTTGTACTGGGAGATGTCCGGGGATTCCTGTTATACTGGGAGATGTCTGGGGGAATCCTGTTATACTGGGAGATGTCCGGGGAATCCTATTGTACTGGGAGATGTCCGGGGATTCCTGTTATACTGGGAGATGTCCGGGGATTCCTGTTATACTGGGAGATGTCTGGGAATCCTGTTATACTGGGAGATGTCCGGGGAATCCTGTTATACTGGGAGATGTCCGGGGAATCCTGTTATACTGGGAGATGTCTGGGAATCCTGTTATACTGGGAGATGTCCGGGGAATCCTGTTATACTGGGAGATTTCTGGGAATCCTGTTATACTGGGAGATGTCCGGGGTATTCCTGTTATACTGGGAGATATCCGGGAATCCTGTTATACTGGGAGATGTCTGGGAATCCTGTTATACTGGGAGATGTCTGGGAATCCTGTTATACTGGGAGATGTCCGGGGTATTCCTGTTATACTGGGAGATATCCGGGAATCATGGGAATAGTTACTGATAACGCACAGAGCAGCTGATTCTAAGGCAGAAGCTCCTGAACACGCTGCAGTGTGAGGGGGCAGATACATGTATTCTGTTTACCTCCAGGGTAAGTACTGGCGGCATCTGTATGTAGCTCACATGCCGGGCTGCTTTATTCTTACACTGCCATATAGATCTGTGTTTCTACACCCCTTTCCCAAATCTAACATCTGCCCCCCTACAGCATGGTGTTACCCAGGTGCACATGTTACATCTGCCCCCTGCAGTACAGCATGGTGTTACCCAGGTGCACATGTTACATCTGCCCCCCTGCAGTACAGCATGGTGTTACCCAGGTGCACATGTTACATCTGCCCCCTGCAGTACAGCATGGTGTTACCCAGGTGCACATGTTACATCTGCCCCCTGCAGTACAGCGTGGTGTTACCCAGGTGCACATGTTACATCTGCCCCCTGCAGTACAGCATGGTGCTACCCAGGTGCACATGTTACATCTGCCCCCTGCAGTACAGCATGGTGTTACCCAGGTGCACATGTTACATCTGCCCCCCTGCAGTACAGCATGGTGTTACCCAGGTGCACATGTTACATCTGCCCCCTGCAGTACAGCGTGGTGTTACCCAGGTGCACATGTTACATCTGCCCCCTGCAGTACAGCATGGTGTTACCCAGGTGCACATGTTACATCTGCCCCCTGCAGTACAGCATGGTGTTACCCAGGTGCACATGTTACATCTGCCCCCTGCAGCACAGCATGGTGTTACCCAGGTGCACATGTTACATCTGCCCCCTGCAGTACAGCACGGTGTTACCCAGGTGCACATGTTACATCTGCCCCCTGCAGCACAGCATGGTGTTACCCAGGTGCACATGTTACATCTGCCCCCTTGCAGCACAGCATGGTGTTACCCAGGTGCACATGTTACATCTGCCCCCTGCAGTACAGCACATTGTTACCCAGGTGCACATGTTACATCTGCCCCCTGCAGTACAGCACGGTGTTACCCAGGTGCACATGTTACATCTGCCCCCTTGCAGCACAGCATGGTGTTACCCAGGTGCACATGTTACATCTGCCCCCTGCAGTACAGCACATTGTTACCCAGGTGCACATGTTACATCTGCCCCCTGCAGTACAGCATGGTGTTACCCAGGTGCACATGTTACATCTGCCTCCTGCAGTACAGCATGACGTTACCCAGGTGCTCATGTTACATCTGCCCCCCTGCAGCACAGCATGGTGTTACCCAGGTGCACATGTTACATCTGACCCCCTGCAGTACAGCATGGTGTTACCCAGGTGCACATGTTACATCTGCCCCCCTGCAGCACAGCATGGTGTTACCCAGGTGCACATGTTACATCTGACCCCCTGCAGTACAGCATGGTGTTACCCAGGTGCACATGTTACATCTGCTCCCTGCAGTACAGCATGGTGTTACCCAGGTGCACATGTTACATCTGTCCCCCGGCAGTGCAGCATGGTGTTACCCAGGTGCACATGTTACATCTGCCCCCCTGCAGTGCAGCATGGTGTTACCCAGGTGCACATGTTACATCTGCCCCCTGCAGTACAGCACGGTGTTACCCAGGTGCACATGTTACATCTGCCCCCTGCAGTACAGCACGGTGTTGCCCAGGTGCACATGTTACATCTGCCCCCTGCAGCACAGCACGTTGTTACCCAGGTGCACATGTTACATCTGCCTCCTGCAGCACAGCACGGTGTTACCCAGGTGCACATGTTACATCTGCCCCCTGCAGTACAGCATGGTGTTACCCAGGTGCACATGTTACATCTGCCCCCTGCAGTACAGCACGGTGTTACCCAGGTGCACATGTTACATCTGCCCCCTGCAGTACAGCACGGTGTTACCCAGGTGCACGTTACATCTGCCCCCTGCAGTACAGCACGGTGTTACCCAGGTGCACATGTTACATCTGCCCCCCTGCAGCACAGCATGGTGTTACCCAGGTGCACATGTTACATCTGCCCCCCTGCAGCGCAGCACAGTGTTACCCAGGTGCACATGTTACATCTGCCCCCTGCAGCACAGCACGTTGTTACCAAGGTGCACATGTTACATCTGCCTCCTGCAGTACAGCACGGTGTTACCCAGGTGCACATGTTACATCTGCCTCCTGCAGTACAGCATGGTGTTACCCAGGTGCACATGTTACATCTGCCCCCTGCAGTACAGCACGGTGTTACCCAGGTGCACATGTTACATCTGCCCCCCTGCAGCACAGCATGGTGTTACCCAGGTGCACATGTTACATCTGCCCCCCTGCAGCGCAGCACAGTGTTACCCAGGTGCACACGTTACATCTGCCCCCTGCAGTACAGCATGGTGTTACCCAGGTGCACATGTTACATCTGCCCCCTGCAGTACAGCATGACGTTACCCAGGTGCACATGTTACATCTGCCCCCTGCAGTACAGCATGGTGTTACCCAGGTGCACATGTTACATCTGCCCCTGCAGTACAGCATGGTGTTACCCAGGTGCACATGTTACATCTGCCCCCCTGCAGTACAGCATGGTGTTACCCAGGTGCACACGTTACATCTGCCCCCTGCAGTGCAGCATGGTGTTACCCAGGTGCACATGTTACATCTGCCCCCCTGCTGTACAGCACAGAGTTACCCAGGTGCACATGTTACATCTGCCCCCCTGCAGCGCAGCATGGTGTTACCCAGGTGCACATGTTACATCTGCCCCCTGCAGTGCAGCATGGTGTTACCCAGGTGCACATGTTACATCTGCCCCCTGCAGTACAGCATGGTGTTACCCAGGTGCACATGTTACATCTGCCCCCTGCAGTACAGCATGGTGTTACCCAGGTGCACATGTTACATCTGCCCCCTGCAGTACAGCATGGTGTTACCCAGGTGCACATGTTACATCTGCCCCCTGCAGTACAGCATGGTGTTACCCAGGTGCACATGTTACATCTGCCCCCTGCAGTACAGCATGGTGTTACCCAGGTGCATATGTTACATCTGCCCCCTGCAGTGCTGGATGGTGTTACCCAGGTGCACATGTTACATCTGCCCCCTGCAGTGCAGCATGGTGTTACCCAGGTGCACACGTTACATCTGCCCCCCTGCAGTAAAGCATGGTGTTACCCAGGTGCACATGTTACATCTGCCCCCTGCAGTACAGCATGGTGTTACCCAGGTGCACATGTTACATCTGCCTCCTGCAGTACAGCACGGTGTTACCCAGGTGCACATGTTACATCTGCCCCCTGCAGTACAGCATGGTGTTACCCAGGTGCACATGTTACATCTGCCCCCTGCAGTACAGCATGGTGTTACCCAGGTGCACATGTTACATCTGCCTCCTGCAGTACAGCATGGTATTACCCAGGTGCACATGTTACATCTGCCCCCTGCAGTACAGCATGGTGTTACCCAGGTGCACATGTTACATCTGCCTCCTGCAGTACAGCACGGTGTTACCCAGGTGCACATGTTACATCTGCCCCCTGCAGTGCAGCATGGTGTTACCCAGGTGCACATGTTACATCTGCCTCCTGCAGTACAGCATGGTATTACCCAGGTGCACATGTTACATCTGCCCCCTGCAGTACAGCATGGTGTTACCCAGGTGCACATGTTACATCTGCCCCCTGCAGTACAGCACGGTGTTACCCAGGTGCACATGTTACATCTGCCCCCTGTAGTACAGCACGGTGTTACTCAGGTGCACATGTTACATCTGCCCCCTGTAGTACAGCACGGTGTTACCCAGGTGCACATGTTACATCTGCCTCCTGCAGTACAGCATGGTGTTACCCAGGTGCACATGTTACATCTGCCCCCCTGCAGTACAGCATGGTGTTACCCAGGTGCACATGTTACATCTGCCCCCTGCAGTACAGCATGGTGTTACCAAGGTGCACATGTTACATCTGCCCCCTGCAGTACAGCATGGTGTTACCCAGGTGCACATGTTACATCTGCCTCCTGCAGTACAGCACAGTGTTACCCAGGTGCACATGTTACATCTGCCTCCTGCAGTACAGCACGGTGTTACCCAGGTGCACATGTTACATCTGCCTCCTGCAGTACAGCACGGTGTTACCCAGGTGCACATGTTACATCTGCCCCCCTGCAGTGCAGCACGGTGTTACCCAGGTGCACATGTTACATCTGCCCCCCTGCAGTGCAGCCTGGTGTTACCCAGGTGCACATGTTACATCTGCCCCCTGCAGTGCAGCATGGTGTTACCCAGGTGCACATGTTACATCTGCCCCCCTGCAGTGCAGCATGGTGTTACCCAGGTGCACATGTTACATGTGCCCCCTGCAGTACAGCATGGTGTTACCCAGGTGCACATGTTACATCTGCCCCCTGCAGTACAGCATCGTGTTACTAAGGGGTAAAGTAACATGCTTTTTCTTGCTTTATTTCCACCCCCAGAATCAGCCCAATGCGGAGCACTGTCCTTGTATATCAGTGTTTCCCAACCTCCGTCCTCAAGGCAACAATCCAGGTATTTGTGATATCCAGGCTTTAGCACAGATGGTTAAATCAAAATAACTGAGATACTGATTAAGTCACCTGTGCTCAAGTATGGATATCTTGAAAACCTGGACTGTGCCTGGAGGAGCGAGGTTGGGAATGTTACTGTATCTGAATAAACAGCCGGAGCATTAGTTACTGGCTGACTCTGCGCATTAAGGATTCTGGGCAGGGTGACGGATTATCTCGGTGAGATCCAGACAGATTAGACAGATGGTGTCAGCAGGACAGTGAGACGATGAGCTGACACTCTGTCACCTGTGTGTGAGGACCAGCGCTGTTATACTGCGGCCCCACTTGTCTGTGGGATGATGGAAGTTCTGCTCCTATTACTGGTCTTCCCAGCCGCCATCTCTCCGCTGCAGTTCCCCGTGTATCGGATGCAGCAGTACAGCCTGGAGGGTCAGCCACATGGTGAGTGTATGGGGATAGGATCAGTGACCCTCTGTCCTGTCCTCCCAGCCGGGCCAGGTCAGGTCTGGGGTCCTTCAGGTCAGTCTCATGCACTTCCAGAGTCTTCTTATCCCACACTGAGGGATAATATTAATGATATAATCACAAATCATTGCTCAGTTTTTATGTGTCTCCTTGATAGAAAAGCAGCAATTACTTCTTAGGCTGCCAGTTGTTTAGCCCCAGTCACAGGCACCGCAGAGTATTGTACACCAGGTTCCCTGTATGACAGATAGTACCCGGGTCCTGTTATACTGTCCGGTGAGGCTGCAGTGGCCTCTGTAATGGGGGCGGCAGTTGGTGGGGCTGATGCAGACTCTGCACTGTAATAATAGTGTTACCTGAGTGTCGTGTTAGTATAATGCTGGTACAGTGTGAGCTATGTGTGTCTTGTGGTACCTAATGACTGAGCCCTCCCATTGTTACACCCCGCGCAGGGTGCAGGGCGGTGCAGGTGAACGCAGAGAGCAGAACCCTGGATGCCGAGATGCTGACCCGTCGCTGTGTCATCATGAGACTTACAGACTTCTCTATGGAGAAATGGACACGGATCCTCTCCCAATCTGCAGCCGCTGTGCTTATACTAGTCCCCATCAATACTTCCACTGTGCTACAAGGCCCAGAGCAGGTGAGTAAAGAGGCAGCAAGTCAGGTGCAGTACAGGTATTCGGTGTAATATAACACGTGGCTGTATATACAGAGACGTGGTGACGCAGGGAATGGCGGTTCACTTTCTCCAGCCTTCATATGAGAGGTTACTGGAACTCTAATGTTTTCTGATCACTATTGCAATGCTGGACATATAAACCTACTTGTTCATCCCCTGATATTATAAATTTGACCTCTGCCTGAAATCACCCATTGAAAACGCAGCTGCTACCATTTGACACACATGTTGTGCAGAACTGGCTGTCTTTATTAACGATGGAAAACATACTGTGGACTGAACATGGTGTGTCATTGTGTGCAGAGAATGCTGAGAAAGGGCAGGAGAAAGCACGTGGCAGCAACCATGTGTCTCAGGGTCTTCAACAGGCGCTTTCAGGCAAATCTTCTACTTTATCATTCAGAAGTTACAACTTTAGAAATGTAACAACCACCATAATGATTTGAATGAGGCCTTGTCACTGGCCAGTGGAGCTGCACCCTTGCCTGGCTTAGTCAGCAGTGATATCTCCAGCCTGTCCCTTGCTGTTTCCTGCGCAGTGTTTCATGGACGGAGAGATGGAGATACTTAGGAAGGAAATCCCCCTCCCTGTATACTTTGCTCTAGAAGATGAAGCTCTTCTGGAGATGTATGAAGAGAGCAGAGCAGTGTCCCTGTCTATGACATCATCGTCCGCCTTGGAAGGTGAGACCAATGTAGGTTCATGTGCTAGCTACTGTATACTGTGCTGTTATACCATATACCTCAGGTGAGACCTGTATCTCATTCCAGGTGGGATTCAATCAAAGGTTCAATCCTATATGGAATTGTTTTTTTTCCCTCTAAACTCGGACAGGGCTACAACCCCAATTGTTTTCCAAAGATCCATCCAGGTTAAACTAATTTGGTGCTAACCGAGCACTGCGGCAGCACTTAGTGAATAGTCCCCCCATGAAAATGCCTGGACCAGCTGTGGGACTATTGCCCCAATAACCACATTGGTACATTGGGCATTGACAGTACAACTTCAAACTCATATAAAACCTTGAACACGGGTTATACCCGGAAGACGGTGCTAAAACTCCAACACCCCGCTTGTGAGTCAGGCCAAAGGTGTATAATGGACAGGTAGGGGCTGATTCTGGAGGCATTCGGTGCTGCGATGGCTGTATGCTATTGCCGGTATCAGCCATGCCCCGGTGTACAGCCGTGTGTCTGAGCGGGCCGGGGCTGGTAACCCACTCTGTGCATCTGCAGATACTGTGATGCCACCTGCGTCTTTTGGCGATACCATCGCTCACACTGGGCCTAAGTCATGTGTGTAAGTAAAGCAAAAAAAGCAACTAACTGTGTCTGGACCATGCTGCCATGCAAGGGAGCACATACATGTATATGTTTTCTGTAGAGGGTAAATACTGGCTGCTTCTGCATGTAGCCTACACATGTTACACAGCTTTATTCTTACACTGCAATACATTCCTAATACATTTCCCAGACCCAGTGTCTTAATCTAGGAACAAGGGTGCAGGTGCACCATACAGCATTAAATTATAATGATAACCACCATCATATCCGAGGTTCTTGGAATATATTGGCAATATATGAGCCTGCCCACCTGCTTCACGGTGACCTCACCAGACAGGTCCCTAACATTATAGGGGTTCGCCTCTGGGGAGCAGAGCAACCCCAAATCACCCCAGCCACACCACCCCAGGGCATCACACAAATGGGAGATAGAAGTGAAAAATCAGGGTTAAACAAGTGAAAGAAGCTGCTGAGTGTTAGAGAGAGGACAGCAGTAAAGTGTCAGAGTGTTAGAGAGAGAGAGAAGCAGTAAGGTGTCAGAGTGTTAGAGAGAGGACAGCAGTAAGGTGTCAGAGCGTTAGAGAGAGGACAGCAGTAAGGTGTTAGAGAGAGGACAGCTGTAAAGTGTCAGAGCGTTAGAGAGAGGACAGCAGTAAGGTGTCAGAGCGTTAGAGAGAGGACAGCAGTAAGGTGTTAGAGAGAGGACAGCAGTAAGGTGTTAGAGAGAGGACAGCAGTAAGGTGTTAGAGAGAGGACAGCAGTAAGGTGTTAGAGAGAGGACAGCAGTAAGGTGTTAGAGAGAGGACGACAGTAAGGTGTCAGTGTTAGAGAGAGGACAGCAGTAAGGTGTTAGAGAGAGGAGCAGTAAGGTGTCAGAGTGTTAGAGAGAGAGGACAGCAGTAAGGTGTCAGAGCGTTAGAGAGAGGACAGCAGTAAGGTGTCAGAGCGTTAGAGAGAGGACAGCAGTAAGGTGTCAGAGCGTTAGAGAGAGGACGGCAGTAAGGTGTCAGATTGTTAGAGAGAGGACGACAGTAAGGTGTCAGTGTTAGAGAGAGGACAGCAGTAAGGTGTTAGAGAGAGGAGCAGTAAGGTGTCAGAGCGTTAGAGAGAGGACGGCAGTAAGGTGTCAGATTGTTAGAGAGAGGACGACAGTAAGGTGTCAGTGTTAGAGAGAGGACAGCAGTAAGGTGTTAGAGAGAGGAGCAGTAAGGTGTCAGAGTGTTAGAGAGAGAGGACAGCAGTAAGGTGTCAGAGCGTTAGAGAGAGGACAGCTGTAAAGTGTCAGAGCGTTAGAGAGAGGACAGCTGTAAAGTGTCAGAGCGTTAGAGAGAGGACAGCAGTAAGGTGTCAGAGCGTTAGAGAGAGGACAGCAGTAAGGTGTCAGAGCGTTAGAGAGAGGACAGCAGTAAGGTGTCAGAGCGTTAGAGAGAGGACAACAGTAAGGTGTCCGTGTTAGAGAGAAGACAGCAGTAAGGTGTCAGAGTGTTAGAGAGAGGACAGCAGTAAGGTGTCAGAGTGTTAGAGAGAGGACAGCAGTAAGGTGTCAGAGTGTTAGAGAGAGAGGACAGCAGTAAGGTGTCAGTGTTAGAGAGAGGACAACAGTAAGGTGTCAGAGTGTTAGAGAGAGGAGCAGTAAGGTGTCAGGAGTGTTAGAGAGAGGACAGCAGTAAGGTGTCAGAGCGTTAGAGAAGGGACAGCAGTAAGGTGTCAGAGCGTTAGAGAGAGGACAGCAGTAATGTGTCAGAGCGTTAGAGAGAGGACAACAGTAAGGTGTCAGTGTTAGAGAGAGGACAGCAGTAAGGTGTCAGAGCGTTAGAGAGAGGACAACAGTAAGGTGTCAGTGTTAGAGAGAGGACAGCAGTAAGGTGTTAGAGAGAGGACAGCAGTAAGGTGTCAGAGCGTTAGAGAAGGGACAGCAGTAAGGTGTCAGAGCGTTAGAGAGAGGACAGCAGTAAGGTGTCAGAGCGTTAGAGAGAGGACAACAGTAAGGTGTCAGTGTTAGAGAGAGGACAACAGTAAGGTGTTAGAGAGAGGACAGCAGTAAGGTGTCAGAGCGTTAGAGAGAGGACAACAGTAAGGTGTCAGTGTTAGAGAGAGGACAGCAGTAAGGTGTCAGAGCGTTAGAGAGAGGACAACAGTAAGGTGTCAGTGTTAGAGAGAGGACAGCAGTAAGGTGTCAGAGTGTTAGAGAGAGAGGACAGCAGTAAGGTGTCAGTGTTAGAGAGAGGACAGCAGTATGGTGTCAGTGTTAGAGAGAGGACAGCAGTCAGGTGTCAGAGTGTTAGAGAGAGAGGACAGCAGTAAGGTGTCAGAGTGTTAGAAAGTGAGGTTAGCAGTGTTACAAGTGTAAAAGATATGTCAAAAATGTTACTTTTTATCACTTCTATCTCTCATTTGTGTGATGCCCTGGGGTGGTATGGCTAGGGAAATTAATTAATTAAATTTGTGTGGGGTGTGGCAGATGTAACGTGCACTGCAGGTGGGGCAGATGTAACATATGCAGAGTGTTAGATTTGGGTGGGGTGTGGCAGACGTAACATGTGCACTGCAGGTGGGGCAGATGTAACATGCGCAGAGAGAGTTAGATTTGGGTGGGGTGTGTTCAAACTGAAATGTAAATTGCAGTGTAACAATAAAGCAGCCAGTATTTACCCTGCACAGAAACACTATAACCCACCCAAATCTAACTCTCTCTGCACATGTTACATCTGCCCCACCTGCAGTGCACATGGTTTTGCCCATTAGCTAACAAATCTGCTGCTGCGAAGTAGGCCCCAAGTCCCAGTAAGGTAGCAAATCCCATTATAAGAAGCTAGGGTGTGCAGTCCAGGCCCCCTCTCCACAAGTGTCTCAATCGCTTTGTGCCTCTGTGCGCACTGTGGAACGTATACATTGTGTGACTTTTTAGCCACCTTTAGAGTCATAATTGCCAAACATCGGCTTTTTGCTGGGTTTGGGCATTGCGTCTACTCAGTCAGAGTCGCTGGGGGAATGCGCCATGATACCACACCCCGTGTCCTTCAGCCTCCTCATGTACTGTGTGCTGAGTGTCTGACTGTAACACTTGGGAAGCGTGACCGGTTCCAGGTACTTCATGTCGGACACTGATCAGTCCATAAACGTCGCCACTTCCGTTCTTTTCAGGACACCAAAAAATGGGGCCCAATGTCTCTGTGACTATAATGTTACACCAACAGATTTATAGAGCGTCGCAGATGGTGCCGTATACATCTACTGATCACTTCTATGGTTTATTATATGATGCTAGCTTTAATTAACTGGAGTAACATTATACAGAATGATCTTTTTGCGGTAGTGATCCTACATCAGCGGCACCATCACACAAACATTCTGAATTACTGATCTATCTCTCTGTCCGCGTCTAGTCATGTTTGGCATGGTGATGGGAAGCGGCTTCCAGATGACAACCAGTGAGGTGCAGAGTAAACCCATCCGCAAACCGGTTATTGCCACCCTGGAGGTAAGACGCTGACACTTTATTCTTTGTGTGGAGTCTCAAGGAATTCCGTTGTAAGATCATGTTAAATAACCTAAGAAAACATGGAAGGGTTTTTTCTAATTTACCTCCAGGTGAGATGCATTGCTGACCAGGTGAGGAGCAGTGGTAAGCAGGGGAGGAGCAGTGGTGAGCAGGGGAGGAGCATTGGTGAGCAGGGGAGGAGCATTGGTGAGCAGGGGAGGAGCATTGGTGAGCAGGGGAGGAGCAGTGGGAAGCAGGGGAGGAGCAGTGGTGAGCAGTGGTGAGCAGGAGTAAGCAGGAGAGGTGCAGTGGTAAGCAGGTGAGGTGCAGTGGTGACCAGGGGAGGAGCATTTGTGAGCAAGGGAGGAGCAGTGGTGAGCAGGGGAGGAGCATTGGTAAGCAGGTGAGGCGCACTGCTGAGCAGGTGAGATGCAGTGGTAAGCAGGTGCTGTGCATTGGCTATCAGGTGAGGTGCAGTGGTGACCAGGTGAGAAGCAGGGGAGGAGCAGTGGTGAGCAGGGGAGGAGCATTGGTAAGCAGGGGAGGCGCACTGCTGAGCAGGTGAGATGCAGTGGTAAGCAGGTGCTGTGCATTGGCTATCATGTGAGGTGCAGTGGTGACCAGGTGAGAAGCAGTGGTAAGCAGGTGAGGTGCAGTGGTGACCAGGGGAGGAGCACTGGTAAGTAGGTGAAATGCATTGCTGACGAGATGAGGGACTGTAATGAGCAGGTGAGGAGCAGTGGTAAGCAGGTGAGGAGCAGTGGTAAGCAGGTGAGGAGCACTGGTGACCAGGTGAGGTGCAGTGGTGAGTAGTTGAGTAGCAGTGATAAGCAGGCAAGATGTAGTGGTAAGCAGGTGAACTGATGTGGTGAGTAGGAGAGGTGCTTTGGTGACCAGGTGAGGTGCTGTGATGAATAGCAGAGATACAATGGAGTGCAGATGAGGAGTTGTAGTGAGCAGGTGAGTTGCAGGTTGGGTGCATGGGTGAAAAAAGTGAGGTGTAGTAAGGAGCGAGTGAGGTACAGTGATGAAAAGTGGTGAGAAGATGAGTTGCAGTGATGAGCAAGTGAGATACACTGGTTAATAGGTGAGGTTCAGTGGTAAGCAGAGATGAGCAGAATAATAACAGTGGGTGAGCAGGTGTGGTGCAGTGTATAGTAGGTGTGGTGCAGTGGTTAGCAGGTGAGGTGTTGTGATGAGCAGGTGAGGTGCAGTGGTAAGCAGAGGAGGAGCAGTGGAGAGTAGAGAAGCATAGGAGGAGCAGTGGAGAGTAGAGAAGCAGAGGAGAGGAGCAGCAATGAGCAGAGGTGAGCAGGTGAGAAGTAGTGGTGGACGCAGCATCGGGTTATTCCTGATGGCTGACGTTTTCACTCAGCTGGGGCCAGGAAATATGCATCGGAGGAGGCAGATCCTGGCCGCGGCACACCCCCATATTCAGGAACACAGCCAGGCTCCCCCCAAGTGACACAGCCTGCCAGTCAGGCCGAGGCTTAGGAGGCACTGCGTGCGACAACGCTGGACCCGTTCTGCACATGCGCATCCCTCACACCATCGGAGTTGTACGCTTACCATCATGTGCCCCAGTGTGTGTACTGGTCACGTTGTGTCTCTGCCAGTGCGTGTACTGGCCACGTTGTGTCTCTGCCAGTGTGTACTGGTCACGTCGTGTCTCTGCCAGTGTGTGTACTGGTCACGTCGTGTCTCTGCCAGTGTGTGTACTGGTCACGTCGTGTCTCTGCCAGTGTGTGTACTGGTCACGTCGTGTCTCTGCCAGTGTGTGTACTGTTCACGTCGTGTCTCTGCCAGTGTGTGTACTGTTCACGTCGTGTCTCTGCCAGTGTGTGTACTGTTCACGTCGTGTCTCTGCCAGTGTGTGTACTGGTCACGTCGTGTCTCTGCCAGTGTGTGTACTGGTCACGTCGTGTCTCTGCCAGTGTGTGTACTGTTCACGTCGTGTCTCTGCCAGTGTGTGTACTGTTCACGTCGTGTCTCTGCCAGTGTGTGTACTGGTCACGTTGTGTCTCTGCCAGTGTGTGTACTGGTCACGTCGTGTCTCTGCCAGTGTGTGTACTGGTCACGTCGTATCTCTGCCAGTGTGTGTACTGGTCACGTCGTGTCTCTGCCAGTGTGTGTACTGGTCACGTCGTGTCTCTGCCAGTGTGTGTACTGGTCACGTCGTGTCTCTGCCAGTGTGTGTACTGGTCACGTCGTATCTCTGCCAGTGTGTGTATTGGTCACGTCGTGTCTCTGCCAGTGTGTGTACTGGTCACGTCGCATCTCTGCCAGTGTGTGTACTGGTCACGTTGTGTCTCTGCCAGTGTGTGTACTGGTCACGTCGTGTCTCTGCCAGTGTGTGTACTGGTCACGTCGTGTCTCTGCCAGTGTGTGTACTGGTCACGTCGTATCTCTGCCAGTGTGTGTACTGGTCACGTTGTGTCTCTGCCAGTGTGTGTAATGGTGATGTTGTGTCTCTGCCAGTGTGTGTACTGGTCACGTTGTGTCTCTGCCAGTGTGTGTACTGGTCACGTTGTGTCTCTGCCAGTGTGTGTACTGGTCACGTTGTGTCTCTGGATGTGTGTACTGGTCTTGTTGTGTCTCTGCCAGTGTGCGTGCTGGTCACGTCGTGTCTTAGCCAGTGTGTGTACTGGTCTTGCTGTGTCTCTGCCAGTGTGCATGCTGGTCACGTCGTGTCTCTGCCAGTGTGTGTACTGGTCTTGTTGCGTCTCTGCCAGTGCGTGTACTGGTCACGTTGTGTCTCTGCCAGTGCGTGTACCTGTCACGTCGTGTCTCTGCCAGTGTGTGCACTGGTCTTGTTGTGTCTCTGCCAGTGTGCGTGCTGGTCACGTCGTGTCTCTGCCAGTGTGTGTTCTGGTTTTGTTGCGTCTCTGCCAGTGCGTTTACAGGTAACGTCGTCTCTCTGCAAGTGCGTGTACTGGTCACGTCGTGTCTCTGCCAGTGCGTGTCCTGGTCACGTCGTGTCTCTGCCAGTGCGTGTCCTGGTCACGTCGTGTCTCTGCCAGTGTGTGTACTGGTCACGTCGTGTCTCTGCCAGTGTGTGTACTGGTCACGTTGTGTCTCTGCCAGTGTATGTACTGGTCACGTTGTGTCTCTGCCAGTGTGTGTACTGGTCACGTCGTGTCTCTGCCAGTGTGTGTACTTGTCACGTCGTGTCTCTGCCAGTGCGTGTACTTGTCACGTCGTGTCTCTGCCAGTGTGTGTACTGGTCACGTTGTGTCTCTGCAAGTGCGTGTCCTGGTCACATTGTGTCTCTGCCAGTGTGTGTACTGGTCACGTCGTGTCTCTGCCAGTGTGTGTACTGGTCACGTTGTGTCTCTGCCAGTGTGTGTACTGGTTAGTGTGTGTACTGGTCACGTCGTGTCTCTGCCAGTGTGTGTACTGGTCACGTCGTATCTCTGCCAGTGTGTGTACTGGTCACGTCGTGTCTCTGCCAGTGTGTGTACTGGTCACGTCATGTCTCTGCCAGTGTGTGTACTGGTCATGTCGTGTCTCTGCCAGTGTGTGTACTGGTCACGTCGTGTCTCTGCCAGTTTGTGTACTTCTCTGACAGTGTGTGTACTGGTCACGTCGTGTCTCTGCCAGTGTGTGTACTGGTCACGTTGTGTCTCTGCCAGTGTGTGTACTGGTCACGTTGTGTCTCTGCCAGTGTGTGTACTGGTCACGTCGTGTCTCTGCCAGTGTGTGTACTGGTCACGTCGTGTCTCTGCCAGTGTGTGTACTGGTCACGTCGTATCTCTGCCATTGTGTGTACTGGTCACGTCGTGTCTCTGCCAGTGTGTGTAATGGTGACGTTGTGTCTCTTCCAGTGTGTGTACTGGTCACGTTGTGTCTCTGCCAGTGTGTGTACTGGTCACGTCGTGTCTCTGCCAGTGTGTGTACTGGTCACGTTGTGTCTCTGCCAGTGTGTGTACTGGTCATGTCGTGTCTCTGCCAGTGTGTGTACTGGTCACGTCGTGTCTCTGCCAGTGTGTGTACTGGTCACGTTGTGTCTCTGCCAGTGTGTGTACTGGTCACGTCGTGTCTCTGCCAGTGTGTGTACTGGTCACGTCGTGTCTCTGCCAGTGTGTGCACTGGTCACGTCGTATCTCTGCCAGTGTGTGTACTGGTCACGTCGTGTCTCTGCCAGTGTGTGTAATGGTGACGTTGTGTCTCTTCCAGTGTGTGTACTGGTCACGTTGCGTCTCTGCCAGTGTGTGTACTGGTCACGTCGTGTCTCTTCCAGTTTGTGTACTTCTCTGACAGTGTGTGTACTGGTCACGTCGTGTCTCTGCCAGTGTGTGTACTGGTCACGTTGTGTCTCTGCCAGTGTGTGTACTGGTCACGTTGTGTCTCTGCCAGTGTGTGTACTGGTCACGTCGTGTCTCTGCCAGTGTGTGTACTGGTCACGTCGTATCTCTGCCAGTGTGTGTACTGGTCACGTCGTGTCTCTGCCAGTGTGTGTACTGGTCACGTTGTGTCTCTGCCAGTGTGTGTACTGGTCACGTTGTGTCTCTGCCAGTGTGTGTACTGGTCACGTTGTGTCTCTGCAAGTGTGTGTACTGGTCACGTCGTGTCTCTGCCAGTGTGTGTACTGGTCACGTCGTGTCTCTGCCAGTGTGTGTACTGGTCACGTCGTATCTCTGCCAGTGTGTGTACTGGTCACGTCGTGTCTCTGCCAGTGTGTGTAATGGTGACGTTGTGTCTCTGCCAGTGTGTGTAATGGTGACGTTGTGTCTCTGCCAGTGTGTGTACTGGTCACGTTGTGTCTCTGCCAGTGTGTGTACTGGTCACGTTGTGTCTCTGCCAGTGTGTGTACTGGTCACGTTGTGTCTCTGCCAGTGTGTGTACTGGTCACGTTGTGTCTCTGCCAGTGTGTGTACTGGTCACGTTGTGTCTCTGCCAGTGTGTGTACTGGTCACGTTGTGTCTCTGCCAGTGTGTGTACTGGTCACGTCGTGTCTCTGCCAGTGTGTGTACTGGTCACGTCGTGTCTCTGCCAGTGTGTGTACTTGTCACGTCGTGTCTCTGCCAGTGCATGTACTTGTCACATCGTGTCTCTGCCAGTGTGTGTACTGGTCACGTTGTGTCTCTGCAAGTGTGTGTACTGGTCACGTTGTGTCTCTGCCAGTGTATGTACTGGTCACGTCGTGTCTCTGCCAGTGTGTGTACTGGTCACGTCGTGTCTCTGCCAGTGTGTGTACTGGCCACGTCGTATCTCTGCCAGTGTGTGTACTGGTGACGTTGTATCTCTGCCAGTGTGTGTACTGGTCACGTTGTGTCTCTGCCAGTGTGTGTACTGGTCACGTCGTGTCTCTGCCAGTGTGTGTACTGGTCACGTCGTGTCTCTGCCAGTTTTGTGTACTTCTCTGACAGTGTGTGTACTGGTCACGTCGTGTCTCTGCCAGTGTGTGTACTGGTCACGTTGTGTCTCTGCCAGTGTGTGTAATGGTGACGTTGTGTCTCTGCCAGTGTGTGTACTGGTCACGTTGTGTCTCTGCCAGTGTGTGTACTGGTCACGTCGTGTCTCTGCCAGTGTGTGCACTGGTCACGTCGTATCTCTGCCAGTGTGTGTACTGGTCACGTCGTGTCTCTGCCAGTGTGTGTAATGGTGACGTTGTGTCTCTTCCAGTGTGTGTACTGGTCACGTTGTGTCTCTGCCAGTGTGTGTACTGGTCACGTCGTGTCTCTGCCAGTTTGTGTACTTCTCTGACAGTGTGTGTACTGGTCACGTCGTGTCTCTGCCAGTGTGTGTACTGGTCACGTCGTGTCTCTGCCAGTGTGTGTACTGGTCACGTTGTGTCTCTGCCA
The DNA here is from genome assembly GCF_028390025.1 of Pseudophryne corroboree. Taxonomy (NCBI): domain Eukaryota; kingdom Metazoa; phylum Chordata; class Amphibia; order Anura; family Myobatrachidae; genus Pseudophryne; species Pseudophryne corroboree. The sequence continues at coordinate 11,175,572 of NC_086444.1, read as the reverse complement.
GTGTGTGTACTGGTCACGTCGTGTCTCTGCCAGTGTGTGTACTGGTCACGTCGTATCTCTGCCAGTGTGTGTACTGGTCACGTCGTGTCTCTGCCAGTGTGTTTACTGGTCACGTTGTGTCTCTGCCAGTGTGTGTACTGGTCACGTTGTGTCTCTGCCAGTGTGTGTACTGGTCACGTTGTGTCTCTGCAAGTGTGTGTACTGGTCACGTCATGTCTCTGCCAGTGTGTGTACTGGTCACGTCGTGTCTCTGCCAGTGTGTGTACTGGTCACGTCGTGTCTCTGCCAGTTTTGTGTACTTCTCTGACAGTGTGTGTACTGGTCACGTCGTGTCTCTGCCAGTGTGTGTACTGGTCACGTTGTGTCTCTGCCAGTGTGTGTAATGGTGACGTTGTGTCTCTGCCAGTGTGTGTACTGGTCACGTTGTGTCTCTGCCAGTGTGTGTACTGGTCACGTCGTGTCTCTGCCAGTGTGTGCACTGGTCACGTCGTATCTCTGCCAGTGTGTGTACTGGTCACGTCGTGTCTCTGCCAGTGTGTGTAATGGTGACGTTGTGTCTCTTCCAGTGTGTGTACTGGTCACGTTGTGTCTCTGCCAGTGTGTGTACTGGTCACGTCGTGTCTCTGCCAGTTTGTGTACTTCTCTGACAGTGTGTGTACTGGTCACGTCGTGTCTCTGCCAGTGTGTGTACTGGTCACGTTGTGTCTCTGCCAGTGTGTGTACTGGTCACGTTGTGTCTCTGCCAGTGTGTGTACTGGTCACGTCGTGTCTCTGTCAGTGTGTGTACTGGTCACGTCGTATCTCTGCCAGTGTGTGTACTGGTCACGTCGTGTCTCTGCCAGTGTGTGTACTGGTCACGTTGTGTCTCTGCCAGTGTGTGTACTGGTCACGTTGTGTCTCTGCCAGTGTGTGTACTGGTCACGTTGTGTCTCTGCAAGTGTGTGTACTGGTCACGTTGTGTCTCTGCCAGTGTATGTACTGGTCACGTCGTGTCTCTGCCAGTGTGTGTACTGGTCACGTCATGTCTCTGCCAGTGTGTGTACTGGTCACGTCGTATCTCTGCCAGTGTTTGTACTGGTCACGTCGTGTCTCTGCCAGTGTGTGTAATGGTGACGTTGTGTCTCTGCCAGTGTGTGTAATGGTGACGTTGTGTCTCTGCCTGTGTGTGTACTGGTCACGTTGTGTCTCTGCCAGTGTTTGTACTGGTCACGTTGTGTCTCTGCCAGTGTGTGTACTGGTCACGTTGTGTCTCTGCCAGTGTGTGTACTGGTCACGTCGTGTCTCTGCCAGTGTGTGTACTGGTCACGTTGTGTCTCTGCCAGTGTGTGTACTGGTCACGTTGTGTCTCTGCCAGTGTGTGTACTGGTCACGTCGTGTCTCTGCCAGTGTGTGTACTGGTCACGTCGTGTCTCTGCCAGTGTGTGTACTTGTCACGTCGTGTCTCTGCCAGTGCGTGTACTTGTCACATCGTGTCTCTGCCAGTGTGTGTACTGGTCACGTTGTGTCTCTGCAAGTGCGTGTCCTGGTCACGTTGTGTCTCTGCCAGTGTGTGTACTGGTCACGTCGTGTCTCTGCCAGTGTGTGTACTGGTCACGTTGTGTCTCTGCCAGTGTGTGTACTGGTTAGTGTGTGTACTGGTCACGTCGTGTCTCTGCCAGTGTGTGTACTGGTCACGTCGTATCTCTGCCAGTGTGTGTACTGGTCACGTCGTGTCACTGCCAGTGTGTGTACTGGTCACGTCATGTCTCTGCCAGTGTGTGTACTGGTCACGTCGTGTCTCTGCCAGTGTGTGTACTGGTCACGTCGTGTCTCTGCCAGTTTTGTGTACTTCTCTGACAGTGTGTGTACTGGTCACGTCGTGTCTCTGCCAGTGTGTGTACTGGTCACGTCGTGTCTCTGCCAGTGTGTGTACTGGTCACGTTGTGTCTCTGCCAGTGTGTGTACTGGTTAGTGTGTGTACTGGTCACGTCGTGTCTCTGCCAGTGTGTGTACTGGTCACGTCGTATCTCTGCCAGTGTGTGTACTGGTCACGTCGTGTCACTGCCAGTGTGTGTACTGGTCACGTCATGTCTCTGCCAGTGTGTGTACTGGTCACGTCGTGTCTCTGCCAGTGTGTGTACTGGTCACGTCGTGTCTCTGCCAGTTTTGTGTACTTCTCTGCCAGTGTGTGTACTGGTCACGTCGTGTCTCTGCCAGTGTGTGTACTGGTCACGTTGTGTCTCTGCCAGTGTGTGTAATGGTGACGTTGTGTCTCTGCCAGTGTGTGTAATGGTGACGTTGTGTCTCTGCCAGTGTGTGTACTGGTCACGTTGTGTCTCTGCCAGTGTATGTACTGGTCACGTTGTGTCTCTGCCAGTGTGTGTACTGGTCACGTTGTGTCTCTGCCAGTGTGTGTACTGGTCACGTCGTGTCTCTGCCAGTGTGTGTACTGGTCACGTCGTATCTCTGCCAGTGTGTGTACTGGTCACGTTGTGTCTCTGCCAGTGTGTGTAATGGTGATGTTGTGTCTCTGCCAGTGTGTGTACTGGTAACGTCGTGTCTCTGCCAGTGTGTGTACTGGTCACGTTGCGTCTCTGCCAGTGTGTGTACTGGTCACGTTGTGTCTCTGCCAGTGTGTGTACTGGTCACGTTGTGTCTCTGCCAGTGTGTGTACTGGTCACGTCGTGTCTCTGCCAGTGTGTGTACTGGTCACGTCGTATCTCTGCCAGTGTGTGTACTGGTCACGTTGTGTCTCTGCCAGTGTGTGTACTGGTGACGTTGTGTCTCTGCCAGTGTGTGTACTGGTGACGTTGTGTCTCTGCCAGTGTGTGTACTGGTGACGTTGTGTCTCTGCCAGTGTGTGTACTGGTCATGTTGTGTCTCTGCCAGTGTGTGTACTGGTGACATTGTGTCTCTGCCAGTGTGTGTACTGGTCACGTTGTGTCTCTGCCAGTGTGTGTACTGGTCACGTTGTATCTCTGCGAGTGTGTGTACTGGTGATGATGTGTCTCTGCCAGTGTGTGTACTGGTCACGTTGTGTCTCTGCCAATGTGTAAACTGGTGACAATGTGTCTCTGCCAGTGCGTGTACTGGTCACGTTGTGTCTCTGCCAGTGTTGAGGCCCCTGTGATAATATACTGCACAATGTTACATGTATTTCTGCTTCTCACATATAGCAAATAGATGTAGTAGTTACTCTGCCCGGGGCGTTCCTGCCTCCCTGTCCTGCGCTGGGGTAGAGGAAGCCCTGAGAGAACTGAGCTTTGTCTTCTCCTACACAGGGGCATCTAGCGGGGCGCGGGGAAGTTGGCGAGCTCCCTACAGTTGTCGTTGTCGCCCATTATGACTCCTTCGGAGCGGCCCCGGTAAGTTATCAGTGATCTCCTGCTATCAAGTGAGGCGCTATAGAGATCAGTAATTGCTGATATCAAGGAGTCACCTTTACATTAGGATAATGGCTCCAAAATTTGGTCCCTAAGGCACCCTAACAGACCAGGTTTTCAGGAATTCTATGATTGAGCACAGATGGTTACATCAAAGTGGTTGATGTTCTAAAATAGTCAAATGTGCTCAACTACGGACATCCGTAAGCCATGGATTGTTAGAGTGCCTTGAAGACATTAGGGGCCTGAGTCAGAGATAATGCACTTGCAGGTGCGATCCCGTGCGCAAGAAACGTGGGAATATGCGAATGCTCCCGCTGCCTGGAGATGGATGGTGACGCTCACCGGCGGCCTCGCTAATCTCAGCACCTGCGTACGTATATACAGTGTTGTCACAGATCCTCCGTGAGTAACCCTACGGTCATGCAGAATGGCCGCGGGATCTGAATCGCTGGCGCCATGTTTTTTGGGTAAGGGATAGCAGCTGTTGGTTGAGACACGCCCTGAAAATGGCCGCTGTGTGTCTGCATCCTGCTGCCACTCCATGTTACCTCCGCCAAACGGTCCCTGACAGTAAGTCACTATGCAAAGAATCCTCACTGCATGTGAATATTAGCATCGCAAACGGGATGCAGTCAATTTACCGACAATCATAATCCCAACAGTCAAAATACTGACAGCAATTGACCGACGGTCAAAATCCCGACATGGTCAAAATACCGACATTTAAAATACAGACAAGGACAAAATACCGACATTTATAATGTCAATGGTTCAAATAGTCAACATGAGTTTTTCATGTTTTTTTCATTGAAACCGACTTGTTCATACTTTACCATCCCAATGGAACTGGAATGGAAATATAATAGTGTACCGAGGGCAGCGAGGCACCGTGTGAGGGGACGCGGTACACTTATAGTGTGTCCATGTCAGCCTATGTCGACATACACACAAAAACCAACAAAAAACTTGTGTCGGCTTTTTGACCTGTTTACATTTTAAATGCTGTTATTTTGACCTTGTCTGTATTTTTAATGTCTGTATTTTGTCCATGTCGGGATATTGATTGGAGGTCTTTCATACTGATCCCTCGCAGACATCTCTGCATCAGGTCCTAGTAGCATAAAGGATGAGTTCCTTTTATTGTTATCCTATCCCCTGCAGTGACTCTAACCTCATTTCCTGTATCCCCTGCAGTGACTGTGTATCTAACCTCATTTCCTGTTCCCCCTGCAGTGACTGTGTATCTAACCCCTCTCCCAGATCTTCTGCAGTGACTGTGTGTCTAACCCTGTTTCCTGTATCCCCTGCAGTGACTGTGTATCTAACCTGTCTCCTAGATCTTCTGCAGTGACTGTGTATCTAACCCCTCTCCTATATCTTCTGCAGTGACTGTGTATCTAACCCTGTTTCCTGTATCCCCTGCAGTGACTGTGTATCTAACCCTGTTTCCCGTATCCCCTGCAGTGACTGTGTATCCAACCCTGTTTCCTGTATCCCCTGCTGTCAGAGCCAGCCATAGGCATAGGCAAACTAGGCAATTGCGTAGGGCATTTGATATGCCTAGGGGCATCAGCAGCTTCTGCTGATTAAAATGATATGCGGCATGCCTATATTCTGTATGTAGCATTTCATATGCAGATACAGCCACAGTCTCACACAGTATATAGGCATGCTGCATATCATTTTAATCAGCAGAAGCTGCGTGTGCATGCTAGCCACATAGCAATGCAAAGAAGATGCATTTTCATAAAAAAGGTGCCCGACGATAGCACTGAGGCAAGATTTATGAGGACACATCTGTATCCAAGTAGAGGCAGAGGTCACAGTGTTAGTGGCAGTGTGAGTGCTGTGTGCATGTGAGTGGGTTGGTTGTGCAGTAGTGTTCGGAATATGTGTAAGGAGCATTATGTGTGTCATGTAAAAATGCATTAATAATGTGCAACATGTGTAAGGGGCACTTGTGTATCATTATGTGTATAAGGGCATTAATAATGTGCGGCATATGTGTAACAGGGTACTACTGTATGTGTCATTATGTGTATAGGGGCACTAATAATGTGCAGCAAATGTGTAGGGGGCACTATGTGTGTCATTATGTGTATAAGGGCATTAATAATGTGCGGCATATATGTAAGGGACATTATGTGTAAAAGGGCATTAATAAAGGTTGTCATAATGTGTAAGGTGCATTATGTTTATAAGGACATTAATAATGTGTAAGGGGCATTACTGTGTGGAATTATGTGTATAAATGCATTACTAATGTGTGGCATTATGTGTATAAGGTGCTCTACTATGTGACGTTGTGTATAGAAAGGGCATTACTGTGTCATCTAATGTGAATAAAGAGCAATAGGGTGTGGTGTAATGTGAATAAGGAGCAATTCAGTGTGATATAATGTGAATAAGGGGCACTACTGTGAGGAGTAATGTTTATAAGGTAAAGTAATACTACTGTGGGATGTAATATGAATTATGGACACTATCGCATGATCAAATGTGAATAAAGTTGCAGTACTGTGTGGCGTAATGGGAATTGTGGTTACTATTGTGTGGCCATGCCCCTTGCTAACAAAAACACACCCATTTTTGGACTGTGCGCCAAATGTGCGAACTGTTCCTATTTAAAATATAGGGGTTACAAACACCAAAATAAGGACTGCTATGGGTGAGGGGTGATGGTGCTGGGAAAGAGGTGCAAGGTCAGAGGCGGAACCAAAATCTTGCCTAGTGCATCATATTGGTTAGGGCCGGCTCTGCCTGCTGTGGCTGTGTATCTAACCCAGTTTCCTGTATCCCCTGCGGTGACTGTGTATCTAACCCTGTTTCCTATATTTTCTGCAGTAGCTGTGTATCTAACCCTATTTCATTTATCCCCTGCAGTGACTGTATATCGAACCCTGTGTCCTGTATCCCCTGCAGTGGCTGTGTATCTATCCCCTCTCCTATATCTTCTGCAGTGACTGTGTATCTAACCCTGTTTCCTGTATCCCTTGCAGTGACTGTGTATCTAACCCTATTTCCTGTATCCCCTGCAGTGGCTGGCGTATGGGGCAGATTCTAATGGCAGTGGGGTGTCTGTGCTTCTGGAAATTATTCGTCTCTTTCACTTATTGTACAATAACCCCCAGAGCCGGGCTAGGTGAGAGCGTTTCTCAGTACAGTCATAAATGTTCTGCTTTAATTATCCCAATGTCCCATAACTCTCATGATTAGTTTAAAACATACAGAGATGGCCCTAATGTGGGTGTGGTCTGGATTCAAAAGTTTTTAATGTTTCTAAAATACTCAGTTATTTACATCTAAAGTCCCACAAATCTCACATACACTCATCTAACCGGGTCTACAGTAGATACCGGGACTGTCTGTATTACATGTGTCCTGAGACTGAGGGGACACCGGGACTGTCTGTATTACACGTGTCCTGAGAGTGAGGGGACACCGGGACTGTCTGTATTACATGTGTCCTGAGACTGAGGGGACACCGGGACTGTCTGTATTACACGTGTCCTGAGAGTGAGGGACACCGGGACTGTCTGTATTACACGTGTCCTGAGAGTGAGGGACACCGGGACCGTCTGTATTACACGTGTCCTGAGAGTGAGGGGACACTGGGACTGTCTGTATTACACGTGTCCTGAGAGTGAGGGACACCGGGACCGTCTGTATTACACGTGTCCTGAGAGTGAGGGGACACTGGGACTGTCTGTATTACATGTGTCCTGAGAGTGAGAGGACACCGGGACTGTCTGTATTACACGTGTCCTGAGAGTGAGGGACACCGGGACTGTCTGTATTACACGTGTCCTGAGAGTGAGGGACACCGGGACTGTCTGTATAACATGTGTCCCGAGAGTGAGGGGACACCGGGACTGTCTGTATTACATGTGTCCTGAGAGTGAGGGGACACCGGGACTGTCTGCATTACATGTGTCCTGAGAGTGAGGGGACACCGGAACTGTCTGTATTACACGTGTCCTGAGAGTGAGGGGACACCGGGACTGTCTGTATTACATGTGTCCTGAGAGTGAGGGGACACCAGGACTGTCTGTATTACACATCTCCTGAGAGTGAGGGGACACCGGGACTGTCTGTATTACACGTGTCCTGAGAGTGAGGGGACACCGGGACTGTCTGTATTACACATCTCCTGAGAGTGAGGGGACACCGGGACTTTCTGTATTACACGTCTCCTGAGAGTGAGGGGACACCGGGACTGTCTGTATTACACGTGTCCTGAGAGTGAGGGGACACCGGGACTGTCTGTATTACACATCTCCTGAGAGTGAGGGGACACCGGGACTTTCTGTATTACACATCTCCTGAGAGTTAGGGGACACCGGGACTGTCTGTATTACACGTGTCCTGAGAGTGAGGGGACACCGGGACTGTCTGTTTTACACGTGTCCTGAGAGTGAGGGGACACAGGGACTGTCTGTATTACACGTGTCCTGAGAGTGAGGGGACACCGGGACTGTCTGTATTACACGTGTCCTGAGAGTGAGGGGACACCGGGACTGTCTGTATTACATGTGTCCTGAGAGTGAGGGGACACCAGGACTGTCTGTATTACACATCTCCTGAGAGTGAAGGGACACCGGGACTGTCTGTATTACACGTGTCCTGAGAGTGAGGGGACACCGGAACTGTCTGTATTACACGTGTCCTGAGAGTGAGGGGACACCGGGACTGTCTGTATTACACGTGTCCTGAGAGTGAGGGAACACCGGGACTGTCTGTATTACACATCTCCTGAGAGTGAGGGGACACCGGAACTGTCTGTATTACACGTGTCCTGAGAGTGATGGGACACCGGGACTGTCTGTATTACACATCTCCTGATAGTGAGGGGACACCGGGACTGTCTGTGTTACATGTGTCCTCAGAGTGAGGGACACCGGGACTGTCTGTATTACACATCTCCTGAGAGTGAGGGACACCGGGACTGTCTGTATTACATGTGTCCTGAGAGTGAGGGGACACCGGGACTGTCTGTATTACATGTGTCCTGAGAGTGAGGGGACACCGGATTGTCTGTTTTACATGTGTCCTGAGAGTGAGGGGACACCGGGACTGTCTGTATTACATGTGTCCTGAGAGTGAGGGGACACCGGGACTGTCTGTATTACACGTGTCCTGAGAGTGAGGGGACTTCGGGACTGTCTGTATTACACGTGTCCTGAGCGTGAGGGGACACTGGGACTGTGTGTATTACATGTGTCCTGAGAGTGAGGAGACACCGGGACTGTCTGTATTACATGTGTCCTGAGAGTGAGGGAACACCGGGACTGTCTGTATTCCACGTGTCCTGTGAGAAAAAAAAAACATAAAAAAAAAATATACTGTATATAAAAAAATTAATATTCACATATGGAACATTACCATATTATTCCCCATATTATTCCCCATATTATGCCCTCACAGTTATGCCCCAGTCACAGTATTATGCCCCACACAGTAATGCCCCTGACACCATATTGTGCCCTCACATTAATGCTGCCAGTACCTGCTCATTGTCAGGGGTTCTGCTTGTTGTCAGGGGATTCCCTTGTAACAATTGAAAACGTCCCTCCCAAAATTTCTGCCACCCCAGAGGAGACAGTTATTACAAATACTAGAGGAGCCTGCTCTAGTATCTTTAATAACTGTCTCCTCTGAGGTGGTGGCCATTTTGGGAGGGACGTTTTCAATAAAGGGCGGCGGATGGACAGGTTAAGGACAGGGACGGACAGCGGCAGGCAAGTGGACTGCGGCACGAGCGGCCCGGGCCCTTCCCTCTCTGTTGGGAAGGCTGGTCACAGGACAACTGTGCCCCCAGTACCCCCCTGATGGCGGCCCTGCATCTACCCCTTAGAGCCAGACTCATCCCTTCCCGGGCAATTCCTCCTCGACATGCCTGGAGGGTTAGGTACTATTTCTGCTCTCTCATCCGTGATTGTGACATCACCCTGCTGTGTCTCCCTCGCCCTCGCGATCTGTCACTTCTCCACCATTGGCTGTCATTTACATGACGGCGGATAGCAGAAACAGGGTGGACTGGATTCGCTGGCCTGCACCCTATCTATACATGAGTCCTATTATAACAGTGATTTTCCATACACGTGGCCCGTGGCCTGCTGATTGCGGGTTGTCACGGTGCTGTATACTGTAGTATAAGGCTGCCTATCCCACAGCACTGACAGAACAATGACCGTTATGTATTTCATATAATGGTGTATGTGTGTATATATATATATATATATATATATATATATATATATAGAGAGAGAGAGAGAGAGAGAGAGAGAGAGAGAGAGAGAGAGAGAGAGGAGGTGAATCATTACTTTATTGCCACATTTATCAACAAGTGATAAAACACGTTGTGAGTGATAACACTTGTCGCGTATGATAAAAGGTGCTCCAGCCAATCGGCTCCGTACTGGTATTTTTAAAACACATGACAACTGGGAGCTGATTGGCTGGAGCACCATCTATCATATACAATGAGTTATTATTCACACGCTTTATCACTCGTTGATAAATGTACCCCTAAATCACTGGCCTCACTTACCCTTCCAACACCCGATGTGGCAGGTGCTAAAGGAGGGGCATGGCTTCACAGGAGGGGCGTGGCTTCACAGGAGGGGCGTGGCTTCACAGGAGGGACGTGGCTTCACAGGAGGGGCGTGGCTTCACAGGAGGGGCGTGGTTAAGCATCCCCAGCATGAAGTTGATACAATTGTATCCTGGAAGTTGGAGCTGAAGCATTATTATGCCGGGTAATTGTTACCCTGCACTGATATATTGTGGCTCATGTTTCCGGGACCCAGAATACAATATATGACACACCGCATACTTACCTACATTGTAAGTCTCCTCTCCGGGAGAAGCTCGGAGAGGAGACGCTGCGGGTGTCTTCGGGGGCGGGGCCGGACTGTGACATCACTTGATGCATCATTTGAACCCCTTCTCCACCCGATGAACCCGCGAATGCGGGAGGTTCTCTCTCCATCCTGCTCGCATCACTAGGGTGCGAACAGGATGCGGGAGACCTGCCCACTCTTCCGGGGGTGCGGGGGGCTACCCCAAAAAACGGGAGCCTCCCGCAGCTTCCGGGAGAGTAGGTAAGTATGACACACTGTGATACAGTCACCTCATCTCTGTGCTGTTTCCACAACACAATCATCTTATTCCTCCTCCTGTGACAATACTGATGTACAGATGGGTCCACGGTTATCTTGACTAGTTTGCTGCGCCTAGGCACAACATGATTTATTAACATAAACCCTTCATCTATTGTTCTCAGCTGCAATACAATACAGAGAGAACAGTACAGCAGGGGATGAAGTCATTACAGCAGGGGATTAAGTCCGACTGGCCAGTCTCAGTTAATCCTATTAAAGGTCAAGATAAACATGGACCCATCTGTATCAAGGGCAATAATAACCTATGTACAGTAAGTACTGTAGGTGGAACTTCAAATATACCAATTAAGGGTATATACATGATCACCGGTGTAATATAAGGTGGATGCGCTGAGATTCCTGATAAATGTGGATTTACTGCTAAAATGCACAAATACTGGCTCTATAGACTGTAGTGTATATACTATTTATTGCTGTATACATCTCATGGTTTGGTAAGGAACATGATGGAAATTCTGCCAGTTCTTTTGACCCCATATTCAATTTTAATGCATCCTATATAATAAATGGCAAAAGCTGCTCCTCATCTCTATGGGGGAAATTCAAGTGTTTTGTGCCCCGCTGTCACTAGATGGTGTCTGATGGAGCAATTCAAGTGTTCCGGATTAAACACTTGAATTCTAAAAGCGTCTCACTGGTGCGATCGCCTTTGCCTGATTGACAGGCAGAGGCGGTCGTGGGACGGGAGGGGGCGTGCTAACGGCATTAGAACTCCGGACCAGTGTCACAGTCATACACTGCAGAGCATTGCTCCTACAGACTCCGGACCAGTGTCACAGTCGTACACTGCAGAGCATTGCTCCTACAGACTCCGGATCAGTGTCACAGTCGTACACTGCACAGCATTGCTCCTACAGACTCCAGACCAGTGTTATAGTCATACACTGCAGAATATTGCGTCTACAGACTCTGGACCAATGTCACAGTCATACACTGCAGAGCATTGCTCCTACAGACTCCGGACCAGTGTCACAGTCATACACTGCAGAGCATTGCTCCTACAGACTCTGGACCAGTGTCACAGTCATACACTGCAGAATATTGCGTCTACAGACTCTGGACCACTGTCACAGTCATACACTGCAGAGCATTGCTCCTACAGACTCTGGACCAGTGTCACAGTCATACACTGCAGAGCATTGCTCCTAGAGACTCTGGACCAGTGTCACAGTCATACACTGCAGAGCATTGCTCCTACAGACTCTGGACCAGTGTCATTGTGTATTGTGTTCTCTTTCAGGTATAACCTTCTGTTCTCTCTCACCGGAGGAGGGAAGTTTAACTACCTGGGCAGCAAGCGCTGGATAGAGGAACATCTGGACCGTTCTGGTAATGACACGAGGACGCTACTGGAGCAGAAACACCCACTGACACACACAGGATACACACTGCGCACTGCGACAATTTCATATCACTCAGAGGTCACACACACAGTCACACGCCTGAAGTCACTCACAGTCTCACATGCCTGAAGTCACTCAGAGGTCACACACAGTCTCACATGCCTGAGGTCACACACAGTCTCGCACAGTCTCACACGCCTGCAGTCGCTCACAGTCTCACACGCCTGAGGTCACACGTATTCTCACACACCTGAGATGACTTAGAGGTCACACACAGTCTCACATGTTTGGGGTTACAGTCTCACATGCCTGAAGCCACACAGTGTCACATGCTTGAGGTCACAGTGTCACACGCCTGAGGTTACTCAGAGGTCACACACAGTCTCACACGCCCAAGGTCACTCAGAGGTCACACACAGTCTCACACGCCCAAGGTCACTCAGAGGTCCCACAGTCTCACACGCCCAAGGTCACTCAGAGGTCACACACAGTCTCACACGCCCAAGGTCACACACACACACACACACACACACACACACACACACACACACACACACACACACACACACACACACTTACGCGCCTGAGGTCACACACAGTCTCATATGCCTGAAGACACTCAGAGGTCACACACAGTCTCACATGCCTGAGGTCACACAGAGGTCACACACAGTCTTACACATTTGAGGTCACTCAGAGTCACACACAGTCTCCCACACCCAAGGTAATTCAGAGGTCACACACAGTCTCATATGCCTGAAGACACTCAGAGGTCACACACAGTCTCACATGCCTGAGGTCACACAGAGGTCACACACAGTCTTACACATTTGAGGTCACTCAGAGTCACACACAGTCTCCCACACCCAAGGTAATTCAGAGGTCACACACAGTCTTACACACTTGAGGTCACACAGTCTCACATGCCTGAGGTCACACACAGTCTCACATGCCTGAAGTCACTCAGAGGTCACACACAGTCTTACACACTTGAGGTCACGCACAGTCTCACACGCCTGAAGTCACTCAGAGGTCACACAGTCTCCCACACCTGGGGTCACACAGTGTCTCACATACCCGAGGTCACACACAGTCTCACACGCCTGAAGTCATTTAGAGGTCACACACAGTCTTACGCACTTGAGGTCACTCAAAGCTCTCACACAGTCTCGCACCCCTGGGGTCACAGATAGTCTCACACGCCCAAGATTACACAGTCGCCCGAGGTCACACAGTGTCTCACATGCCTGCGGTCACACACAGTCTTAAACACCTGAGGTCACTAAGAGTTCACACAATCGCACATGTCTGAGGTCACACAGTCTCACATGCCTGAGGTCACAGAGGTCATATGCCTGAGATCACACACCTGAGGCCACACAGAGGTCACACAGTGTAAGACACCTGAGGTCACACAGTCTCCACATGCCTGAGGTCACACACAGACTTTCCCATCCCCCACCAGTGTACGTCTTTTCCCCTATCTCCCATCCACCTCCAGTGTCTCTCTCTGTCCCCATCTCCCATCCCCCACCAGCGGCCCTGTTGATGTATGCTCGCCCATTTGTTCGGTACAGGATCACTGGGGATAATAGCCTGTAACATGATAGTTAGGAGCTGATTGACTGGTACTTTATCTCCATCCACGACTTAGGATGTAAGTAAAGGGGCTATTTACTATCAAAGTGACTTCTCATTTTCTGCCTGGAGCAACCATTATGAGTTCCCCCAATAATTCCATCTGACATGTGGGCCCGTCATGTTGCTGTAGTTATTTATGGATGTATAATTGTATAGTTAGTCCGTGTGCAGAACCGCGGATACCTTGTGGCGCCACATACTGTACATACACACAAGATACTGGCAATAGTCCTTTGTTAGCAGACTCCTCTACATGTTCTCACCTGCCGCTCCTTTCCTGCCACTGTCTCACCTGCCGCTCCTTTCCTGCCACTGTCTCACCTGCCGCTCCTTTCCTGCCACTGTCTCACCTGCCGCTCCTTTCCTGCCACTGTCTCACCTGCCGCTCCTTTCCTGCCACTGTCTCACCTGCCGCTCCTTTCCTGCCACTGTCTCACCTGCCGCTCCTTTCCTGCCACTGTCTCACCTGCCGCTCCTTTCCTGCCACTGTCTCACCTGCCGCTCCTTTCCTGCCACTGTCTCACCTGCCGCTCCTTTCCTGCCACTGTCTCACCTGCCGCTCCTTTCCTGCCACTGTCTCACCTGCCGCTCCTTTCCTGCCACTGTCTTTGTAGAAACCAGTGTTCTTCATGAGAACGTGGCCTTCGTCCTGTGCCTGGACACACTAGCCAATGGGGACTCTCTGCACCTGCACGTCTCACGGCCACCAGTGGAAGGGACCACGCAGTGGGAATTCATGCGGCAGCTGCAGGCGGTATGTGACTACTAGAGGATGGATGATGCTTTCCATGTCTGCACTGTGAGATCTGACTTTTGTGTGTAAAAATGCATACTAGCAGAAACAGGTATGTGTCATCGTTGTGTCTCTCCAGCGCAGAGCCGGCCCTAACCAATATGATGCCCTAGGCAAGATTTTGTCTGGTGCCCCCTAACACCACCGCTAGTTCTGCCTCTGACCTTGCACCCCTTTCCCAGCACCATCACCCCTCACACATAGCAGTCCTCATTTTGGTGCTGCTACCCCCTATATTTTAAATAGGAACAGTGCGCACATTCAGCACATAGCCCAAAAAGGGGTTCACTACGATATGCCGGCGGTCAGGCACAGGCGACCAGCATACCGGCGCCGGGAGCCCGACCGCCGGCTTACCAACAGTGTGGCGAGCGCAAATGAGCCCCTTGCGGGCACGGTGGCGCGCTACGCGCGCCACACTATTTTATTCTCCCTCCAGGGGGGTCGTGGACCCCCACGAGGGAGAATAAGTGTCGGTATGCCGGCTGTCGGGATCCCGGCGCCGGTATACTGTGCGCCGGGATCCCGTCAGTCGGCATACAGTAGACCACCCCCCAAAAAGGGGTGTGTTCTTGCTGGGAAGTGGCATGGCCACACAATAGTACCCCCAATTCAAATTACACCACACAGTAATGCCCCTTACACATGACACACATTATCAATGTCCTTATAAATATAATGCCCCTTACACATATGCCGAACACTACTACACAACCAACCCACCCACACATAGCACTCAAATGGCTGCTAACACTGTGACCTCTGCCTCTGCTTGGATACAGATGTGTCCTCATACATCTTGCCTCAATACGCCATGCAGCAGGAGATGCCTGGCGTGAGTCAGCTGGCAGCTCTGCTAACGTCGGGCGCCCTTTTTGATGAAAATGCATCTTATTTGCATTACTATGTGGCTAGGATACACAAGCAGCTTCTGCTTATTAAAATGATATGCAGCATGCCTATATTCTGTGTGTGACTGTGGCTCTATCTGCATACGAAATGCTACATTATTGTGATTTCCAGGAATGCACTGTAACATAGCATTTCATATGCAGATACAGCCACAGTCACATACAGAATATAAGCATGCTGCATATCATTTTAATCAGCAGAAGCTGCTTGTGCCCCTAGGCGTTTGCCTATGCATAGGGCCGGCTTTGCTCCAGCGTCATCATAGACACCAACCAGCAGAAAAGTCCAGTGCTGCATTTACATTTAGTCATATATACTGTACTTGAATTCATGGTACAATATTTGCAACACAATAAAACATTTCACCTTCTTATGTCCAATTGCAACATACAGCACAGTATAGTGTAATAGTGTTGTGTTGTGTGCCACAAATTCACCGCTGCTGAATGGCCGACAGATCAGTGGACAATAATTTTGTGGCCAGCTTTGTATCTATGAGCTGTAATATCCGTCTGCTGTGTTCCAGGTCACAGAGTCGCCCCCATTCCATGCGGTTAATTTCTCACTAATCCACAAGAAGATTAATTTGGGGGAAAACCTTTTGGCGTGGGAACATGAGCAGTTTGGTCTGCGCCGTCTCCCGGCCTTCACAGTGTCACACCTGGACAGTCCCAGCCACCGCCTGAAGAACACCATCTTAGACACCAGGTGAGCAATTGACCTGCCCATAGCAGGAGGGCGTCACGAGTCTGAGGGGTGGACTCACGACACCCTCCATGGTGACGGATGGGGGCGGCTAAAGCAGAGAGCTGAAAGTTGTGTGCGGCCTTCTCGGATCTCTGTGGGATCACCTGCTGTGATCCCTCCATTGCGGCCCGCAGCCGCTTCCCCATAAGTTTCTATGGGGGATGCTGCCAAATTTACCAATATCCAGAATGCGATGCATTCCCGATACTGGTACCCTCAGCTACTGCCATCTGAAGATGGTGGTAGCCTATGAGCTACACATTATATTCCTTCCCGGAAGTGGCCGCTCTGCAGCATGGTCTGAGTAGACCGCCAAGCAGCCCAGTCGGAGCCTTTGTCCCTGCGGGTGCTGGATGATGCATATTGTAATGCAATCCTGGACTTTAAAGTCCCACCCAGATCTCACTCAATACACGAGCAATGATAAATAGCCTCCTAGGTATCTTATCGATAATCACTGAAAGATTTTATAGCTACAGATTGATAAACTGAAACGGCCGTGTGATCTCAGCACCTGTATAAATAACAAGTGTCTCCTGTTACTTCAAACCTTCCTTTTATGGAAGGAACATCAAGGAGCTTAGAATGAGCCCCAAGTTCTTTAAGAAACTAGACTGGCTGATGGCTTCCTTCTATGCGAGTACTGAAAGAACCTAGGTGAATAGAGAGACCTAATGATTCTCATAGAAGTCCAGTAACATGGCGCTAAGAACAGCGGAACTGCCACAAAACTTTCTCAGCTCTTCCTTGAAATATTTGCTCATTACAAGTGGATTGGAATAGACCTGAGAATGATTTGGGTGGACTGGGCATGGTTGGAGCTTATCTGAGTGAAGTTTTGGTGGATTGGGCATGGTCAGAGCAGATCTGAGTAAGGATTGTGTGGATTGGGCATGGTTGGAGCAGAGCTGAGTAAGGATTGTGTGGATTGGGCATGGTTGGAGCTGATCTGAGTGAGGTTTCCGTGGATTGGGCATGGTTGGAGCAGATCTGAGTAAGAATTGTGTGGACTGGGAATGGTTGGAGCAGACCTCAGTGATGTTTGTGTGGATCGGGCATGGGTGGAGCAGATCTGAGTGAGGTTTAGGTGAGTTGGGCATAGTAAGGGCAAATCTGAGTGAGGTTTGGATGAATTGAGCACAGTTGGAGCAGTTCTGAGTGAGGTTTGGGTGAATTGAGCATGGTTGGAATGTTCTGAGGGAGGTTCCAGTGAATTGGGCATAGTCAGAGCAGATCTAATGGAGGTTTGGGTGGATTGGACAGGGTCAGAGCATATCTGAGTGAGATTTGGGTTGGGTAGGCACGGTCACAGCAGAACTGAATGAGATTTGGGTGGAGTGTGGGCATAGTCAGAGCAGATCTGAGTGAGATTTGGGTGGATTGGGCATGGTTGGAGCAAATCTCAGTGATGTTTGTGTGGATTGGGCTTGGTTGGAGCAGATCTGAGTGAGGTTTATGTGAGTTGGGTATAGTAGGGGGCAAATCTGAGTGAGGTTTGGGTGGACTGAGCATGGTTTGAGCAAATGTAAGTGAGGATTGGGTGGTTCAGACATGGTCAGAGCAGATCTGAGTGAGGTTTGGGTGGATTGAGCATGGTTGGAGCAGTTCTGAAGGTAGTTCCAGTGAATTTGGCATAGTCAGAGCAGATCTAAGAGTGGTTTGGGTGGATTAAGCATGGTTGGAGTAGTTCTGAGTGAGGTTTTGGTGGAATGGACATGGGGGGTCATTCCGAGTTGATAGCACGCTAGCTGTTTTTAGCAGCCATGCAACCGCATAGTCCCCGCCCACGGGGAAGTGTATTTTTACTTTGCAAGTGTGCGAACGCTTGTGCAGCCGAGCTCTGCAAAAACATTTTGTGCAGTTTCAGAGTAGGTCTGAACTTACTCAGCCCTTGCGATCACGTCAGTCTTTTTGGTGCCGGAATTGACGTCACACACCCACCCTCCAAACGCCCGGACACGCCTGCGTTTTCCCTACCACTCCCAGAAAACGGTCAGTTGACACCCATAAACGCCCTCTTCCTGTCAATCTTCTTGCGATTGGCTGTGCGAATGGATTCTTCGTTAAATCCATAGCTCAGCAACGATCCGCATTGTACCCGTACGACGCGTGTGCGCATTGTGGTGCATACGCATGCTCAGTAGAGGCCTGATCGCAGCGCAATGAAAATCGGCAGCATGCGATCAACTCGGAATGACCCCCCAGGTCGGAGCAGATGTGAGTGAGGTTGGGTGGTTTGGGCATGGTTTGAGTAGATCTTGATTTTGCATCTATGATCAGCTGCAGGTGTGACTGTGTGTGTGGGACTCATGGCAGCTGGGCTAACTAATAGGCTGGAATCAGGTATGGATGCTAAACAAGGATATACTGAAGATGGGCACTGCGTTCAGACCCTGGTTGGAGCAGATACAGCAGAGGAAGTAATAATGTACAGTAAGGAGATACATAATCATTACATTCTGGGTTACAGGTCTCAGGTAAATGTAACTAAGCTGAGAAGGAACGCGGAAATCCTGTGTGAAGCCCTGGCCAGGTTCCTCTATATGGACACCATGAAGGTAAGAGACCCGCTGCGT
Source organism: Pseudophryne corroboree (assembly GCF_028390025.1). Classification (NCBI taxonomy): domain Eukaryota; kingdom Metazoa; phylum Chordata; class Amphibia; order Anura; family Myobatrachidae; genus Pseudophryne; species Pseudophryne corroboree. Next base: position 11,157,011 of record NC_086444.1, on the reverse strand, counting down.
ATTCTAGACAAGCGCCAAACGGCCCCACCTCTACAAGGAGCTCTGTGCAACCTCAGCTGCTGGAAGAGGCGACTTACACACTACATAAACCCCCCGGTGCAGCAGTAGCATAAAGAGGAGACCATCACAACACAATGGAAGCACAGGGGCCTCTGCTAAAACCGGATTACAGAGGCTTCACTTTCAGATGACCTTAACATATTCCCTTCTACACGCTCCCCTGCAACTTTTACTAGTCTGCTGTTATTAGTCACAGATTTAGAAATAAAGTATAATAGTGATATTGCTAATTGCCCAGGTCAGGCATCATCTGCATGGAAAATCTGCCCCCCTCTGCCAGGGAAATCTACCCCCCTCTGCCAGGGAAATCTACCCCCCTCTGCCAGGGAAATCTGCCCCCCTCTGCCAGGGAAATCTGCCCCCCTGCCAGGGAAATCTGCCTGTGCTTGGGGTAATTAGAAATGAATACAAGTTTCCAGCCTGAGTTTTCTCTCTAGAGATCCGCAGTTATTTATAGAGTTTCAGAGCGGCTTTGTGCTGTAAGTGGCCGCAGGGTAATGAGCGGACCCCACATCAAGGACCTTCTCTCATTATCTTTCTTACAGTCTGAAGAAGTAAATGAGTCTTTTCCAGCACCATGACATGGGAGCAGGGAGAGTGAGATATTCTGATGATTGCCACCTCTGGCCTCAGTGATTGCAGCCGGCACAGGGGATAATGAGGGCAGTATGGACTCGGTGTAACCGGCAGATGAAGGGTACACGCTCAGTGGGCTTGCTCACACTCAGAACCTTCTCTAGACATCCGGCATAAATCAGTATAAGGGGCTGAGGTGGAGCTGCAGGTGGTAACTGGGCTGAGGAGGAGCAGCAGGTGGTAACTGGGCTGTGGAGGAGCAGCAGGTGGTAACTGGGCTGAGGAGGAGCAGCAGGTGGTAACTGGGCTGAGGAGGAGCAGCAGGTGGTACCTGGGCTGTGGAGGAGCAGCAGGTGGTAACTGGGCTGAGGAGGAGCAGCAGGTGGTACCTGGGCTGTGGAGGAGCAGCAGGTGGTAACAGCAGGTGGTAACTGGGCTGAGGAGGAGCTGCAGGCGGTAACTGGGCTCAGGAGGAGCAGCAGGTGGTAACTGGGCTCAGGAGGAGCTGCAGGTGGTAACTGGGCTGAGGAGGAGCAGCAGGTGGTAACTGGGCTGAGGAGGAGCAGCAGGTGGTACCTGGGCTGTGGAGGAGCAGCAGGTGGTAACAGCAGGTGGTAACTGGGCTGAGGAGGAGCTGCAGGCGGTAACTGGGCTCAGGAGGAGCTGCAGGCGGTAACTGGGCTGAGTAGGAGCTGCAGGCGGTAACTGGGCTGAGGCCATTCTGCTTTACGGATGGATCTTGCATTTTTCTGCTCCAAAGCGAAGCGCACGCATCTGTAGTCATATGCATTTCACTCTCATCTCCACTTACAGGGAGGCAGCGGGGTGGTAACTGGGCAAGGAGGAATGCAGGGGTGGTAACTGGGCAAGGAGGAATGCGGGTGGTAACTGGGCGAGGAGGAATGCAGGTGGTAACTGGGAAAGGGGATAGTGAGGGTGGTAAGTGGGCAGGGGGGGAACAGGCTGGTAAATGGGCAGGGAGGTAGCCAGGTGGTAAGTGGACAGGGGGATAGTGAGGGCGGTAAGTGGGCAGCGGGGAGCAGGCTGGTAAATGGGCAGGGAGGTGGCCAGGTGGTATTAGGGGTATCCTATGAGCTTTTAGAGAACACACCCAGAGCCCATGTTCCCTATACATGTGAAACATCCTTTGTACACGGCAGTCCCGGATGGGGTTGTAGTCGTGTAGCATACTTACCAGAGACTCGCTCTGCACACCTGTGATGGCTCAGTAGCCACACCCACATTACCCACAGCTCCGCCCACCTCTGCACCACTTTCCTCACCCAGAAGGGGGCCGTGCCTATTTTGTTAATCCCGAGCACCACAATTTCTGATGGCAGCTCTGCGGGGGAAGTGTGGGCGGTAAGTGGATTGGGGGTTAGTGTGGGCGGTAAGTGGGCAGGGGGGTAGTAAGGGCGGTAAGTGGGCAGGGGGGTAGTGTGGGCGGTAAGTGGGCAGGGGGGTAGTGAGGGCAGTAAGTGGGCAGGGGGTTAGTGTGGGCGGTAAGTTGGCAGGGGGGTAGTGAGGGCGGTAAGTGGGCAGGGGGGTAGTGTGGGCGGTAAGTGGGCAGGGGGGTAGTGAGGGCGGTAAGTGGGCAGGGGGGTAGTGTGGGCGGTAAGTGGGCAGGGGGGTAGTGAGGGCGGTGAGTGGGCAGGGGGGTAGTGAAGGCGGTAAGTGGGCAGGGGGGTAGTGTGGGCGGTAAGTGGGCAGGGGGGTAGTGAGGGCGGTAAGTGGATTGGGGGTTAGTGTGGGCGGTAAGTGGGCAGGGGGGTAGTGAGGGCGGTAAGTGGGCAGGGGGGTAGTGTGGGCGGTAAGTGGGCAGGGGGGTAGTGAGGGCGGTAAGTGGGCAGGGGAGTAGTGTGGGCGGTAAGTGGGCAGGGGGGTAGTGGGGGCGGTAAGTGGGCAGGGGGGTAGTGAGGGCGGTAAGTGGGCAGGGGGGTAGTGTGGGCGGTAAGTGGGCAGGGGGGTAGTGTGAGCGGTAAGTGGGCAGGGGGGTAGTGAGGGGGATAAGTGGGCAGGGGGGTAGTGAGGGGGATAAGTGGGCAGGGGGTAGTGAGGGGGATAAGTGGGCAGGGGGGTAGTGAGGGCGGTAAGTGGGCAGGGGGGTAGTGAGGGCGGTAAGTGGGCAGGGGGGTAGTGAGGGCGGTAAGTGGGCATGGGGGTAGTGAGGGCGGTAAGTGGGCAGGGGGGTAGTGAGGGCGGTAAGTGGGCAGGGGGTAGTGAGGGCGGTAAGTGGGCAGGGGGTTAGTGTGGGCGGTAAGTGGGCAGGGGGTTAGTGTGGGCGGTAAGTGGGCAGGGGGGTAGTGTGGGCGGTAAGTGGGCAGGGGGGTAGTGTGGGCGGTAAGTGGGCAGGGGGGTAGTGTGAGCGGTAAGTGGGCAGGGGGGTAGTGAGGGGGATAAGTGGGCAGGGGGGTAGTGAGGGGGGTAGTGAGGGGGATAAGTGGGCAGGGGGGTAGTGAGGGGGATAAGTGGGCAGGGGGGTAGTGAGGGGGATAAGTGGGCAGGGGGGTAGTGAGGGGGATAAGTGGGCAGGGGGTTAGTGAGGGGGATAAGTGGGCATGGGGGTAGTGAGGGGGATAAGTGGGCATGGGGGTAGTGAGGGGGATAAGTGGGCATGGGGGTAGTGAGGGGGATAAGTGGGCAGGGGGGTAGTGAGGGGGATAAGTGGGCATGGGGGTAGTGAGGGGGATAAGTGGGCAGGGGGGTAGTGAGGGGGATAAGTGGGCAGGGGGGTAGTGAGGGGGATAAGTGGGCAGGGGGGTAGTGAGGGCGGTAAGTGGGCAGGGGGGTAGTGAGGGCGGTAAGTGGGCAGGGGGTAGTGAGGGCGGTAAGTGGGCAGGGGGTTAGTGTGGGCGGTAAGTGGGCAGGGGGTTAGTGTGGGCGGTAAGTGGGCAGGGGAGTAGTGTGGGCGGTAAGTGGGCAGGGGGGTAGTGAGGGCGGTAAGTGGGCAGGGGAGTAGTGTGGGCGGTAAGTGGGCAGGGGGGTAGTGTGGGCGGTAAGTGGGCAGGGGGGTAGTGAGGGCGGTAAGTGGGCAGGGGGGTAGTGTGGGCGGTAAGTGGGCAGGGGGGTAGTGTGAGCGGTAAGTGGGCAGGGGGGTAGTGAGGGGGATAAGTGGGCAGGGGGGTAGTGAGGGGGATAAGTGGGCAGGGGGGTAGTGAGGGCGGTAAGTGGGCAGGGGGGTAGTGAGGGCGGTAAGTGGGCAGGGGGGTAGTGAGGGCGGTAAGTGGGCAGGGGGGTAGTGAGGGCGGTAAGTGGGCAGGGGGGTAGTGAGGGCGGTAAGTGGGCAGGGGGGTAGTGAGGTCGGTAAGTGGGCAGGGGGGTAGTGAGGGCGGTAAGTGGGCAGGGGGGTAGTGAGGGCGGTAAGTGGGCAGGGGGTAGTGAGGGCGGTAAGTGGGCAGGGGGTTAGTGTGGGCGGTAAGTGGGCAGGGGGTTAGTGTGGGCGGTAAGTGGGCAGGGGGGTAGTGTGGGCGGTAAGTGGGCAGGGGGGTAGTGTGGGCGGTAAGTGGGCAGGGGGGTAGTGTGAGCGGTAAGTGGGCAGGGGGGTAGTGAGGGGGATAAGTGGGCAGGGGGGTAGTGAGGGGGGTAGTGAGGGGGATAAGTGGGCAGGGGGGTAGTGAGGGGGATAAGTGGGCAGGGGGGTAGTGAGGGGGATAAGTGGGCATGGGGGTAGTGAGGGGGATAAGTGGGCAGGGGGGTAGTGAGGGGGATAAGTGGGCAGGGGGGTAGTGAGGGGGATAAGTGGGCATGGGGGTAGTGAGGGGGATAAGTGGGCATGGGGGTAGTGAGGGGGATAAGTGGGCATGGGGGTAGTGAGGGGGATAAGTGGGCAGGGGGGTAGTGAGGGGGATAAGTGGGCATGGGGGTAGTGAGGGGGATAAGTGGGCAGGGGTGTAGTGAGGGGGATAAGTGGGCATGGGGGTAGTGAGGGGGATAAGTGGGCAGGGGGGTAGTGAGGGCGGTAAGTGGGCAGGGGGGTAGTGAGGGCGGTAAGTGGGCAGGGGGGTAGTGAGGGCAGTAAGTGGGCAGGGGGTAGTGAGGGCGGTAAGTGGGCAGGGGGTTAGTGTGGGCGGTAAGTGGGCAGGGGGTTAGTGTGGGCGGTAAGTGGGCAGGGGGGTAGTGTGGGTGGTAAGTGGGCAGGGGGGTAGTGGGGGCGGTAAGTGGGCAGGGGGGTAGTGAGGGCGGTTTGTGGGCAGGGGGGTAGTGAGGGCGGTAAGTGGGCAGGGGGTAATGTGGGCAATAAGTGGGCAGGGGGTTAGTGTGGGCGGTAAGTGGGCAGGGGGTTAGTGTGGGCGGTAAGTGGGCAGGGGGGTAGTGTGGGCGGTAAGTGGGCAGGGGGGTAGTGTGGGCGGTAAGTGGGCAGGGGGGTAGTGAGGGCGGTAAGTGGATTGGGGGTTAGTGTGGGCGGTAAGTGGGCAGTGAGGTAGTGAGGGCGGTAAGTGGATTGGGGGTTAGTGAGGGCAATAAGTGGGCAGGGGGGTAGTGAGGGCGGTAAGTGGATTGGGGGTTAGTGTGGGCGGTAAGTGGGCAGGGGGGTAGTGAGGGCGGTAAGTGGGCAGGGGGGTAGTGTGGGTGGTAAGTGGGCAGGGGGGTAGTGAGGGCGGTAAGTGGGCAGGGGAGTAGTGTGGGCGGTAAGTGGGCAGGGGGGTAGTGTGGGCGGTAAGTGGGCAGGGGGGGTAGTGTGGGCGGTAAGTGGGCAGGGGGGTAGTGTGAGCGGTAAGTGGGCAGGGGGGTAGTGAGGGGGATAAGTGGGCAGGGGGGTAGTGAGGGGGGTAGTGAGGGGGATAAGTGGGCAGGGGGGTAGTGAGGGGGATAAGTGGGCATGGGGGTAGTGAGGGGGATAAGTGGGCAGGGGGGTAGTGAGGGCGGTAAGTGGGCAGGGGGGTAGTGAGGGTGGTAAGTGGGCAGGGGGTAGTGAGGGCGGTAAGTGGGCAGGGGGGTTGTGAGGGCGGTAAGTGGGCAGGGGGGTTGTGAGGGCGGTAAGTGGGCAGGGGGGTAGTGAGGGCGGTAAGTGGGCAGGGGGTAGTGAGGGCGATAAGTGGGCAGGGGGGTAGTGAGGGCGATAAGTGGGCAGGGGGGTTGTGAGGGCGGTAAGTGGGCAGGGGGGTTGTGAGGGCGATAAGTGGGCAGGGGGGTAGTGTGGGCGGTAAGTGGGCAGGGGGGTAGTGAGGGCGGTAAGTGGGCAGGGGGGTTGTGAGGGCGGTAAGTGGGCAGGGCGGTAAGTGCGCAGGGGGGTAGTGAGGGCGATAAGTGGGCAGGGGGGTAGCCTCCCACAAATGCTCCCTGGTTCTCACACACTTGACTGATAAATCCTCTGAATCAGCCCTTAACGGTGTGTACACACGGTGAGATTCGGACTTAACCGATTCTCACTGTGCGACGGGGGGCCGGGTCGGCACTTAGCCAAAATCGCACAGTACCAGGATCGCAAGCACACTCATTATGTGCCTAGCGATACTGGCTAAGTGTCAATCCTGACTATCTCTTCTATAGAGATAGTCAAGATTGACTTTCCTGCAGAGTCTATTTTTTCTGCAGATGCCGACCGCGCGGGGCCGCGCATCGGATCGGGATCGCAAGGTGACTGTCACCTTGCGATCTGCACTATCTTTTCTTCCGATTCTGACTATATAGTCAGAATCGGAAGAAAAGATCTCACCGTGTGTACACACCCTTATGCTCTTAAGCCCTCATTCTGAGATGATCGCACGTAGCAACTTTTTGCTGCTCGTGCGATCAACTAGACGCGGCCTATGGGGGAGTGTATTTCTGCATAGCAGGGTGCGATCGCTTGTACAGCCCTATGCAAAAAAAAGTTTCCTGCAAAACAAGACCAGAGTCAGACCTACTTACCCTGTGCGACGGATCCAGTGACGAAGGTCCCGGGATTGACGTCAGACATCTGCCCTCCAAACACCTGGACACGCCTGCGTTCAGATCTCCACGCCTGGAAAACGGTGAGTATCCGCCCCGGATCGCCTCCCCGCTGTCAATCTTCTTGCGATCGCGCTAGCGATCACTTTCATCTCTCTTCTTGTCGTTGCCCTGTGACGGCTATCGCTGGGCAACGACGCGCATGCGCAGTTCCAACCCGTTCGCACCGCAGCAAAGAACCGCTGCATGCGAACGGGTCGGAATGACCCCCTTAGTACATAGGAGCCCCGGGTTCCGTCCCCCCATAATCCAGCTCTGGGGCAGATGACGGATTTTTCTTTGAATCAGTGATTTTGCTTTGTGGGATTTATAAAGAATTTACCCTGGAATTCTGTGCGTCCGATTACACTTTATATGTGACTTCTTATATAGACCCAGAGTGCAGTAGGAGTGAGACATGGGGGACAGCGGACTTCTGTAATCTGATCCTGCGCTGTTTGGGATCTGCTCCGAGTGTGCAATATTGTGCCGTGGGATGGACTTCTCAGTAAATATAGCAGCATCCAGTGAGCAATGTGCACATTATGTTCCAAATAAACAACAATGCAAAGTTCCATGGACACTTATCACCGCACAGGACAGCATCATATACAATATAGGTTTCAGTACGGAACCATCTGAATGCTGTGCATTACAATACATCTGCGATTAGCAATACAATTAAAGGGGCAAAGCGGTGGGAGGAAAGTATATACGGGGTGTAATGTGTTTTACATACATCAGATCACTGCAGTATGTATTCCTGCAGTATGTACTACAGTATGTGCATCAGTCAGAGGATGACTGTGTTATGCTAGTAAGATATATCCACCATTAATACAATGATTTGGAAGATTACGCTGGCTGACATAGGATGCAGTTATTCCTGTCTGATGCTGCCCCCTAGTGTTCATTTTACAGTATGCATGACACTGACCACTGTTCTCTCATTCCAGAAAATGCCAGAGAACCTACAACTGTTTCAAGGAGAACTGGTACGTCATGCACATGGAGGGGTATTAGATAATGCAATCCATACTACATACAGTAGTCACTAAAATATAGTTTTATACAGTGATTTTACAGCAAATACTAAGGATCCTTAGGATTTGCGGTCCGCAGTACATACAGTATCTCCGATGTCGCCGCAGTCTGACCGCAGAGCAGCTCTCAGTGTCTGTGGGGGCTGCTATGCAGCCGGATTTAACAAGCTCTGGAATGCAAAACTTTCTGGAGATATCATTAGTCTATAGTAGCCTATGTACTACTACTACTACAGTATCAGGGCAATATTGTCTCAGTGTGTACCCGATTGCAGGTAACTTCTCCATGCAAAGCGGTTATTAAATATTACAGATAAAGTATTTTCCGACGGGTGTTACTAGTAATATTTTTTAATTATATATATATATATATATATATATATATATATATATATATATCCAGATAAGTCCACACTCACTGCTACAGTCCACAACATAGGCGGTGCTCCATAAAGGGCTCCAAAGAAGTCCAAAATATATCCAAAAAGAGTACAGGCACTCACCACTTTCCTTGAGAATAGAAAAATTTATTGCCACTCACAGGTGTGTCTCACATGGAGACAGTCAGCATAACAGCATATAGTGTCGACGTTTCGGCTCCCATCGAGCCTTCTTCAAGACAGAGAGAATAACAACAGGTGTATACCCAGCAGCCCATACCACACACTGCACCCTAGATTGCTTATATAGCAAAAGGCCACACACAGGTCCTGCCCCTCAATTAGCCAACAGGAAATGACCATACTGGTCAAATGCACTTTAGAAATGACCTGTGGAACTTATGTCCCTGGGATCACCTTGTGGTTCATTTCCATTGTACGATAGTTCTAAGTTGCTGTATCCGCGCAGGGCTTTGATTATATGCAGCCACTATTATATCCCTTTGTGTTGCAGTCCGGTTACCTAGCGACGGCTAACAGCCGCCCTGCACTATTCCGATGTTCTGGTCACGTGGTTGTGCTCCACGGCGGTGGAGCGCACAGTGCTTCCGGTATTGCGCTGGCTGGGCGTGCGTTCCACGGCCAGTGGAACGCACGCAACTTCCGGTTTCGCGGCAATTTGCCGCGATTAGCCGTTGTTTGTATTAGTAGGTTACAGTTTTCTTTCCCTACACTACATCTATTCATGGTTAACTCATTTAAGTGACACGGCTGTTTGCCTTTAGTTCCACAGGTCATTTCTAAAGTGCATTTGACCAGTATGGTCATTTCCTGTTGGCTAATTGAGGGGCAGGACCTGTGTGTGGCCTTTTGCTATATAAGCAATCCAGGGTGCAGTATGTGGTATGGGCTGCTGGGTATACACCTGTTGTTATTCTCTCTGTCTTGAAGAAGGCTCGATGGGAGCCGAAACGTCGACACTATATGCTGTTATGCTGACTGTCTCCATGTGAGACACACCTGTGAGTGGCAATAAATTTTTCTATTCTCAAGGAAAGTGGTGAGTGCCTGTACTCTTTTTGGATATATATATATATATATATATATATATATATATACCAACAAATATAAAACCACAGCACTCACCACCCCAGAAGCGGGGTGCAGTGTCTGCACTCACCACTCATAGGGTGGGGTGCATGCAGCCCATGGCCACCTACTAAAAAATATACAAACAGGAAGTTCAGCACTCACCATAGCAAGCTCACTTGTCCTCACAACATCAATAAATAAATGATGGGGGTTTAGTTAGTGAATTGGCCAATGCACGGAAGCCTGCAAACCGATCGCCAAGGTACCTGAAGGGATTTAACCCTTTTTGTGCCTCCTCGATGTAATCATCTCTGGTACCAGTGAAAGCAGCTCCTAACCCCATACAGACAACACACAGTTGAGGGTTAAGAGTCACTCTGCTTTATTATATGGTTAACAAAGGTTTATAAAGGCAACGTACATGGGTGTAACTGACATGTGTTACACTCTTATTGGCTCGTTAGTAGTTACTGGGCAGAATACAAAAACCTCTAAGAGAGTTAGAAACACAAACAGAAATAGAGATAACAGTTTTGGTCTGGAATGTAACTCTCCCTAAAGAGGAGACACAGACAGGCCTTGAATTGTATGAACAGATAAGGGTACCCTGTACAAAGTGGTACGTATCTATTCAAACACATAACAGTTCATATAGCATATTTAACCCTTCAATCCCCTCTTAGAATCATATATTTATATAACATGATTCTTTTCATAGAGCTTTTTATTTCTATATTCAGTTAGGTATTGCTTATAGGCTGCAGGGGAGTTAGGAGGGATTGTAAGGACGGCTTCATACATAAGCGAGTTTTCAATACCTTTTGTGGCGAGTTTTCTGCAGCAGGGTATAATGCAAAAGAAAACAACACAAAAAAATTGCTATCACAATCAATATGTAGATTCCTAGTTGAACAAGACCCTGTTTACAATTTTCAAACCAACCAAAGTATTGGCTCCATGGGTTATCAATACCTGAATTCTTTTTTTTAGCTCTATGGATAAATCATCTAGTTTTTTTATGGCTAAGGTAACTTTACCATTAGGGCCAGTATTGTCAGGTATATAGGTACAACACCCTTCTACCTTACTAATGTAAACACAAGTACCACCTTTTTTGCTAGTATCATATCAAGGGCCATTTGGTTTTGGAATGTCATCTGGGAAGTGGCTTCTAGTTGCTCAGAAAGACCCTTAAGAGCATCTTTTGTGTTATTTACAAATCTCTGCTGATTATAGTAGATATAATTGATCCATGCAACATTTCCATTGACAGTTATTATAGGGATTAAGGATTCAAATCCTGCAGCTACTTCATCTCTAGCTTTGAATTCGTCTGGCACCCCTCTTGGGACCCCAATTGTGTCAATATAAACATGTGGATCGAAGCTACCCACTGGAGTTTCCCTTTTTCTTCTATGTGTGGGAGCAGTGTTTGAGGTAGGGGAACCTTCATTAGTTTCTGTGTCATTGTATAAACTAAAGAAACAGCTTTCTTGGTCTAAGGGGATATTTAGAGGGACTGTTCCCAGATGGGGTCTAGATTTACCACATACATAACAATTAGTCATATTATGTTTCTTGGCATTATATCTCATCCATTCTACCCAAAGATTAATATCTGAAAACCCAGTTTCAATAGCTAGGGTGTCTTCAAAAGTGGGGTTGTCTATAGCAATCATTAACTGGAAGGTGGTTATATGAGGTCTCAAGAGGTTGGGGCGTGGTTTAGGGGACTTGAGCTGGGCATACTTTTCATTGTTAAACATATCCTGTAACAAGAATTGTGTAAGGGATGGAGTTATAAAAAAAGGATTCACCCAGGACATAGGTGCCTGCATCAGTAGACTGGGGATGTCTTATGCTTAATATGAATTTACTATCACATCTGTTTTGTCTATAAAGGGTAAGACGGGTAAGCAGGGACTCACCATATTTGTCTTTACTTGAGAGAGCCTCCTTGGGCTGGTATCCATAACTATGACCAGAATTCCATCCCACTGATCCCCAATACGCACATTTATCACCCCAATATTTACTAGTAACACAAATATAAGCTTCATTGGGGGTATTACGTGTTCCATACTGGTCACATCCCCATTCATAATGTTTTCTGAGGCATGGGCCAAAATTGCAAAAGTCTATTTTATAAGTAGCAACCTCAGTGTTGGAGGAGTTGTACCAGAATGTGTAAATGCCAGAGTTTTGTGTAATGTCTACTTCAGCTGTAGCTTGGCAAGTGAGGACCATTAGGATTGTCAACATAGTCCCCTGGCCATAGGTAGGCATCTTGTTCTTTTTCTGCATCGTCTGCTTCTCCATGTTGGAGGTCAGGGCTGTCTGCCCCGGTTAGTACCTCGCTGGAATCTCCTCGACTTGCTTCGCGGTTTGGGCTGGGTATCTTCTTTACTCGGGATGCGTGTATCCACGTGGGCCCGTCTTCAGTAAGGACAGCCGTCCTGGTCACTGCCACGACTTCCGTCTCTGGACCATAGGTGAAATCTCCTGGACCTTTATTCCTCGGGAGCACTTTTACAACGACTTTGTCTCCGACTTGAAAAGGATGTGTCGGTTCCTGTGGATTAAAAGGATTTTTACAAACAACCTTGTGTTCAATTTCATCTAATTTGCTGATGAGGGACCTCACATATTCTTCCTTTATCAATTCTAGGTCTCCTTCCTGGACTACTAATGGTTTCTTAGCCCAAGGTGTGGGAAAGGGCCTACCCATAAGTATTTCAAAGGGTGAATAACCTAGGGTCTTTTATGGGGTCATTCTGATTTCTGCTAAGATAATGGGAAGGACCTGTTTCCATTTGTGGAAGGTACCTCCTGTGGCCTTCCTAAGTTTGTCCTACCCCATGGTAGTGAGCAATGAACAAAGGGGCACTTGTTTGGGGTATACAAGGTTTCCCCTCTTTGCAGATTAATCCTGATTTGGGATTTTTCTGCAATACAGGATATACCCAATCATCCAAATCCTTGTTGGAGGTTGTGGCCTGTAGTTCCGTGATAAGATATTGATCATTAATGGCAGGGGGGGTCATGACAGTCATATGGGACTGGGCAATGGGTTGTAGAGCTGCTTCTTTGGCAGTTCTGTCAGCAAGGGCATTTCCTTCTGATATGTCGTCCTTGCCACCAGTATGGGCCCTACAGTGCAAAATTGCAATGTCAGAGGGCAGTGTGATGGCATGGAGGAGGTTTGTGATAAGTTGTGCATGGGAAATGCCTTTTCCATCGGCTCCTACAAAGCCTCTTCTTGCCCAAATAACTTCATGGTCGTGGACAACGCCATGGGCATATTTGGAGTCTGTGTAAATTGTAACGGGTTTGTTTTGGTACATGTGGCAGGCTCTGATAAGGGCTATGAGCTCTGCAGCCTGTGCCGATTGGTAAGGTATGGGCTTTGCTTCAAGAATGTCATTGGGCAGGCGCACAACGGCATAACCTGCTTGGTATGTGGAGTCATTTGGTCTGCTACAGGAGCCATCAACAAAGACATTGTCTGAACCGGGTATTGGCACAGGGGACATGTCTAATCTCGGGGAGGTCTCTGATTCTATTGATGCTGAGCAGTCATGGTCGTCAGGTATGTCATCTTGGGGACCCTTTTGTCCTAGGAGTGCATTAAGAATGGGTGCTGGGCCTGATGACGTGTTTGCATATTTGATGATGAGGGATGGGCTGCTTTGCAATAGGACTTCATACCCACTAAGGCGTTGGGCCGACATATGCTGTGTATGCAAGCCGTTAAGTATTGCTACGACATCATGTGTTGTGTGTAGAATTGTTGTGTGACCTAAGGTGAGTGTAGTTGCCATCTCAGCCACCATTGCACAAGCTGCCAGTGCTCTGAGGCAGGCAGGCATACCTTGGACCGACACAGGAATGCCACAGGGCGCAGTTTGCCTCCATGTGAGTTAGTACCCCCGCCATGGTTTTACAGTTGTCCCTTGCATATAAATGAAACGGCAGTACAGTTTGGGAGGCTCAATGCCGGACTTTTTACCAACATACATTTTAGACTTTCATATGCAGTTAACATTTCTTGTGACCATTGAATCTGTTTAGGTTTGTTATTGAGAGTGGCTTGTCTCAAGATATTGTCATAGTAGGAACAATCAGATATCCACTGTCTGCAATAATTAATCATGCCCAGAAAGGATAGCATTTCCTTCTGAGTAGTTGGGGTGACCAGGCCCAATACAGACTGAATGCGTTGTGGACTGATTTTCCTTTCTCCCTCTGTGAGTACAAAACCCAAATAATCGACATGCTTTTTACACCATTGCATTTTAGTTTTTAGACACCTTGTGTCCACATTCACAGAGCCAGTTTAACAGTTTGACTACAGAGAAGCAGATCATCTGCATGCTGTAGCAGGACAGAACCATAGGGGGGGTGCCAGGGAGCCAATGTGGCTTGGAGTACAATGCTATACACAACAGGTGAATAAACATACCTGTGGTAATCTGCACCATGTTAACTGCTTGCCCTCAAAAGAAAAAGCAAAAAGTAACTGTGTTTGGGGGTCCACTGGTATGCTGAAAAATGCATTTTTTTAAATTAATCACTGAAAAAAATGCAGCATCTACAGGGATGGCTGAGAGGAGTGAGTTTACATCAGGTACAATTGGTGCAATGGGAACAATTAGCTGATTAATTGCTCTAAGATCTTGCACAAACCTTATAGTCCCATCTACTTTTGCTACAGGGTTAACTGGTGTGCAGTATGGGGATACTACATGTCTAAGAATGCCTTGCTCTAAAAATTGCTGTACCATAGGTCTAAGACCTTCTATTTTTTCTTTTAGACAATGGATATTGTTTCTGGTAAAGGGGTGTACATCAGGTTTCAGTGTGGCCTTGTAGGGGGTACAAGATATTAGGCCAGTGTCATAGGGCCCCTCTGACCATACCTGGGGGTTTACAGTAGAGATGAGCGGGTTCGGTTTCTTTGAATCCGAACCCGCACGAACTTCACTTTTTTTTTCACGGGTCCGAGCGACTCGGATCTTCCCGCCTTGCTCGGTTAACCCGAGCGCGCCCGAACGTCATCATGACGCTGTCGGATTCTCGCGAGACTCGGATTCTATATAAGGAGCCGCGCGTCGCCGCCATTTTCACACGTGCATTGAGATTGATAGGGAGAGGACGTGGCTGGCGTCCTCTCCATTTAGATTAGATTTAGAAGAGAGAGAGAGAGAGAGATTGCTGTGATACTGTAGATTAGAAGAGAGTGCAGAGTGCAGACAGAGTTTAGTGACTGACGACCACAGTGACCAGTGACCACCAGAGACAGTGCAGTTGTTTGTTTTATTTAATATATCCGTTCTCTGCCTGAAAAAAACGATACACAGTCACACAGTGACTCAGTCTGTGTGCACTGCTCAGCCCAGTGTGCTGCACATCAATGTATTGTATATAAAGCTTATAATTGTGGGGGAGACTGGGGAGCACTGCAGGTTGTTATAGCAGGAGCCAGGAGTACATGATAAATAATATTATATTAAAATTAAACAGTGCACACTTTTGCTGCAGGAGTGCCACTGCCAGTGTGACTAGTGGTGACCAGTGCCTGACCACCAGTATATTAGTAGTATTGTATACTATCTCTTTATCAACCAGTCTATATTAGCAGCAGACACAGTACAGTGCGGTAGTTCACGGCTGTGGCTACCTCTGTGTCGGCACTCGGCAGGCAGTCCGTCCATCCATAATTGTATTATATACCACCTAACCGTGGTTTTTTTTTTCTTTCTTTATACCGTCGTCATAGTCATACTAGTTGTTACGAGTATACTACTATCTCTTTATCAACCAGTGTACAGTGCGGTAGTTCACGGCTGTGGCTACCTCTGTGTCGGAACTCGGCAGGCAGTCCGTCCATCCATAATTGTATTATAATATATACCACCTAACCGTGGTTTTTTTTTCGTTCTTTATACCGTCGTCATACTAGTTGTTACGAGTATACTACTATCTCTTTATCAACCAGTGTACAGTGCGGTAGTTCACGGCTGTGGCTACCTCTGTGTCGGAACTCGGCAGGCAGTCCGTCCATCCATAATTGTATTATAATATATACCACCTAACCGTGGTTTTTTTTTCGTTCTTTATACCGTCGTCATACTAGTTGTTACGAGTATACTACTATCTCTTTATCAACCAGTGTACAGTGCGGTAGTTCACGGCTGTGGCTACCTCTGTGTCGGCACTCGGCAGGCAGTCCGTCCAACCATAATTGTATTATATACCACCTAACCGTGGTTTTTTTTTCATTCTTTATACCGTCGTCATACTAGTTGTTACGAGTATACTACTATCTCTTTATCAACCAGTGTACAGTGCGGTAGTTCACGGCTGTGGCTACCTCTGTGTCGGCACTCGGCAGGCAGTCCGTCCAACCATAATTGTATTATATACCACCTAACCGTGGTTTTTTTTTCATTCTTTATACCGTCGTCATACTAGTTGTTACGAGTATACTACTATCTCTTTATCAACCAGTGTACAGTGCGGTAGTTCACGGCTGTGGCTACCTCTGTGTCGGCACTCGGCAGCCCGTCCATAATTGTATATACCAGTGACCTAACCGTGGTTTTTTTTTCTTTCTTTATACATACATACTAGTTACGAGTATACTATCTCTTTATCAACCAGTCTATATATTAGCAGCAGACACAGTACAGTGCGGTAGTTCACGGCTGTGGCTACCTCTGTGTCGGCACTCGGCAGCCCGTCCATAATTGTATATACCACCTAACCGTGGTTTTTTTTTCTTTCTTTATACATACATACTAGTTACGAGTATACTATCTCTTTATCAACCAGTCTATATATTAGCAGCAGACACAGTACAGTGCGGTAGTTCACGGCTGTGGCTACCTCTGTGTCGGCACTCGGCAGCCCGTCCATAATTGTATATACCAGTGACCTAACCGTGGTTTTTTTTTCTTTCTTTATACATACATACTAGTTACGAGTATACTATCTCTTTATCAACCAGTCTATATATTAGCAGCAGACACAGTACAGTGCGGTAGTTCACGGCTGTGGCTACCTCTGTGTCGGCACTCGGCAGCCCGTCCATAATTGTATATACCAGTGACCTAACCGTGGTTTTTTTTTCTTTCTTTATACATACATACTAGTTACGAGTATACTATCTCTTTATCAACCAGTCTATATATTAGCAGCAGACACAGTACAGTGCGGTAGTTCACGGCTGTGGCTACCTCTGTGTCGGCACTCGGCAGCCCGTCCATAATTGTATATACCAGTGACCTAACCGTGGTTTTTTTTTCTTTCTTTATACATACATACTAGTTACGAGTATACTATCTCTTTATCAACCAGTCTATATATTAGCAGCAGACACAGTACAGTGCGGTAGTTCACGGCTGTGGCTACCTCTGTGTCGGCACTCGGCAGCCCGTCCATAATTGTATACTAGTATCCAATCCATCCATCTGCATTGTTTACCTGAGGTGCCTTTTAGTTGTGCCTAATAAAATATGGAGAACAAAAATGTTGAGGTTCCAAAATTAGGGAAAGATCAAGATCCACTTCCACCTCGTGCTGAAGCTGCTGCCACTAGTCATGGCCGAGACGATGAAATGCCAGCAACGTCGTCTGCCAAGGCCGATGCCCAATGGCATAGTACAGAGCATGTCAAAACCAAAACACCAAATATCAGTAAAAAAAGGACTCCAAAACCTAAAATAAAATTGTCGGAGGAGAAGCGTAAACTTGCCAATATGCCATTTACCACACGGAGTGGCAAGGAACGGCTGAGGCCCTGGCCTATGTTCATGGCTAGTGGTTCAGCTTCACATGAGGATGGAAGCACTCAGCCTCTCGCTAGAAAACTGAAAAGACTCAAGCTGGCAAAAGCACCGCAAAGAACTGTGCGTTCTTTGAAATCCCAAATCCACAAGGAGAGTCCAATTGTGTCGGTTGCGATGCCTGACCTTCCCAACACTGGACGTGAAGAGCATGCGCCTTCCACCATTTGCACGCCCCCTGCAAGTGCTGGAAGGAGCACCCGCAGTCCAGTTCCTGATAGTCAGATTGAAGATGTCAGTGTTGAAGTACACCAGGATGAGGAGGATATGGGTGTTGCTGGCGCTGGGGAGGAAATTGACCAGGAGGATTCTGATGGTGAGGTGGTTTGTTTAAGTCAGGCACCCGGGGAGACACCTGTTGTCCGTGGGAGGAATATGGCCGTTGACATGCCAGGTGAAAATACCAAAAAAATCAGCTCTTCGGTGTGGAGGTATTTCACCAGAAATGCGGACAACAGGTGTCAAGCCGTGTGTTCCCTTTGTCAAGCTGTAATAAGTAGGGGTAAGGACGTTAACCACCTCGGAACATCCTCCCTTATACGTCACCTGCAGCGCATTCATAATAAGTCAGTGACAAGTTCAAAAACTTTGGGTGACAGCGGAAGCAGTCCACTGACCAGTAAATCCCTTCCTCTTGTAACCAAGCTCACGCAAACCACCCCACCAACTCCCTCAGTGTCAATTTCCTCCTTCCCCAGGAATGCCAATAGTCCTGCAGGCCATGTCACTGGCAAGTCTGACGAGTCCTCTCCTGCCTGGGATTCCTCCGATGCATCCTTGCGTGTAACGCCTACTGCTGCTGGCGCTGCTGTTGTTGCCGCTGGGAGTCGATGGTCATCCCAGAGGGGAAGTCGTAAGCCCACTTGTACTACTTCCAGTAAGCAATTGACTGTTCAACAGTCCTTTGCGAGGAAGATGAAATATCACAGCAGTCATCCTACTGCAAAGCGGATAACTGAGTCCTTGACAACTATGTTGGTGTTAGACGTGCGTCCGGTATCCGCCGTTAGTTCACAGGGAACTAGACAATTTATTGAGGCAGTGTGCCCCCGTTACCAAATACCATCTAGGTTCCACTTCTCTAGGCAGGCGATACCGAGAATGTACACGGACGTCAGAAAAAGACTCACCAGTCTCCTAAAAAATGCAGTTGTACCCAATGTCCACTTAACCACAGACATGTGGACAAGTGGAGCAGGGCAGGGTCAGGACTATATGACTGTGACAGCCCACTGGGTAGATGTATGGACTCCCGCCGCAAGAACAGCAGCGGCGGCACCAGTAGCAGCATCTCGCAAACGCCAACTCTTTCCTAGGCAGGCTACGCTTTGTATCACCGCTTTCCAGAATACGCACACAGCTGAAAACCTCTTACGGCAACTGAGGAAGATCATCGCGGAATGGCTTACCCCAATTGGACTCTCCTGTGGATTTGTGGCATCGGACAACGCCAGCAATATTGTGTGTGCATTAAATATGGGCAAATTCCAGCACGTCCCATGTTTTGCACATACCTTGAATTTGGTGGTGCAGAATTTTTTAAAAAACGACAGGGGCGTGCAAGAGATGCTGTCGGTGGCCAGAAAAATTGCGGGACACTTTCGGCGTACAGGCACCACGTACAGAAGACTGGAGCACCACCAAAAACTACTGAACCTGCCCTGCCATCATCTGAAGCAAGAAGTGGTAACGAGGTGGAATTCAACCCTCTATATGCTTCAGAGGTTGGAGGAGCAGCAAAAGGCCATTCAAGCCTATACAATTGAGCACGATATAGGAGATGGAATGCACCTGTCTCAAGTGCAGTGGAGAATGATTTCAACGTTGTGCAAGGTTCTGATGCCCTTTGAACTTGCCACACGTGAAGTCAGTTCAGACACTGCCAGCCTGAGTCAGGTCATTCCCCTCATCAGGCTTTTGCAGAAGAAGCTGGAGGCATTGAAGAAGGAGCTAAAAGGGAGCGATTCCGCTAGGCATGTGGGACTTGTGGATGCAGCCCTTAATTCGCTTAACAAGGATTCACGGGTGGTCAATCTGTTGAAATCAGAGCACTACATTTTGGCCACCGTGCTCGATCCTAGATTTAAAGCCTACCTTGGATCTCTCTTTCCGGCAGACACAGGTCTGCTGGGGTTGAAAGACCTGCTGGTGACAAAATTGTCAAGTCAAGCGGAACGCGACCTGTCAACATCTCCTCCTTCACATTCTCCCGCAACTGGGGGTGCGAGGAAAAGGCTCAGAATTCCGAGCCCACCCGCTGGCGGTGATGCAGGGCAGTCTGGAGCGACTGCTGATGCTGACATCTGGTCCGGACTGAAGGACCTGACAACGATTACGGACATGTCGTCTACTGTCACTGCATATGATTCTCTCAACATTGATAGAATGGTGGAGGATTATATGAGTGACCGCATCCAAGTAGGCACGTCACACAGTCCGTACTTATACTGGCAGGAAAAAGAGGCAATTTGGAGGCCCTTGCACAAACTGGCTTTATTCTACCTAAGTTGCCCTCCCACAAGTGTGTACTCCGAAAGAGTGTTTAGTGCCGCCGCTCACCTTGTCAGCAATCGGCGTACGAGGTTACATCCAGAAAATGTGGAGAAGATGATGTTCATTAAAATGAATTATAATCAATTCCTCCGCGGAGACATTGACCAGCAGCAATTGCCTCCACAAAGTACACAGGGAGCTGAGATGGTGGATTCCAGTGGGGACGAATTGATAATCTGTGAGGAGGGGGATGTACACGGTGATATATCGGAGGGTGAAGATGAGGTGGACATCTTGCCTCTGTAGAGCCAGTTTGTGCAAGGAGAGATTAATTGCTTCTTTTTTTGGGGGGGTCCAAACCAACCCGTCATATCAGTCACAGTCGTGTGGCAGACCCTGTCACTGAAATGATGGGTTGGTTAAAGTGTGCATGTCCTGTTTTGTTTATACAACATAAGGGTGGGTGGGAGGGCCCAAGGATAATTCCATCTTGCACCTCTTTTTTCTTTTCTTTTTCTTTGCATCATGTGCTGATTGGGGAGGGTTTTTTGGAAGGGACATCCTGCGTGACACTGCAGTGCCACTCCTAAATGGGCCCGGTGTTTGTGTCGGCCACTAGGGTCGCTAATCTTACTCACACAGTCAGCTACCTCATTGCGCCTCTTTTTTTCTTTGCGTCATGTGCTGTTTGGGGAGGGTTTTTTGGAAGGGACATCCTGCGTGACACTGCAGTGCCACTCCTAGATGGGCCCGGTGTTTGTGTCGGCCACTAGGGTCGCTAATCTTACTCACACAGCTACCTCATTGCGCCTCTTTTTTTCTTTGCGTCATGTGCTGTTTGGGGAGGGTTTTTTGGAAGGGACATCCTGCGTGACACTGCAGTGCCACTCCTAGATGGGCCCGGTGTTTGTGTCGGCCACTAGGGTCGCTAATCTTACTCACACAGTCAGCTACCTCATTGCGCCTCTTTTTTTCTTTGCGTCATGTGCTGTTTGGGGAGGGTTTTTTGGAAGGGCCATCCTGCGTGACACTGCAGTGCCACTCCTAGATGGGCCCGGTGTTTGTGTCGGCCACTAGGGTCGCTAATCTTACTCACACAGTCAGCTACCTCATTGCGCCTCTTTTTTTCTTTGCGTCATGTGCTGTTTGGGGAGGGTTTTTTGGAAGGGCCATCCTGCGTGACACTGCAGTGCCACTCCTAGATGGGCCCGGTGTTTGTGTCGGCCACTAGGGTCGCTAATCTTACTCACACAGCTACCTCATTGCGCCTCTTTTTTTCTTTGCGTCATGTGCTGTTTGGGGAGGGTTTTTTGGAAGGGACATCCTGCGTGACACTGCAGTGCCACTCCTAGATGGGCCCGGTGTTTGTGTCGGCCACTAGGGTCGCTTATCTTACTCACACAGCGACCTCGGTGCAAATTTTAGGACTAAAAATAATATTGTGAGGTGTGAGGTATTCAGAATAGACTGAAAATGAGTGTAAATTATGGTTTTTGAGGTTAATAATACTTTGGGATCAAAATGACCCCCAAATTCTATGATTTAAGCTGTTTTTTAGTGTTTTTGGAAAAAAACACCCGAATCCAAAACACACCCGAATCCGACAAAAATAATTCGGTGAGGTTTTGCCAAAACGCGTTCGAACCCAAAACACGGCCGCGGAACCGAACCCAAAACCAAAACACAAAACCCGAAAAATTTCAGGCGCTCATCTCTAGTTTACAGTCTCTAACTCAGGTGGTGTGTTAAGGTTTACCCACACAGGTAAATGAGGTGATACAACATCAATGCCGCTACTTGAGGCAGAGGGACTAATTGTGATTTCAAGACAGCTGAGAAGATCTCTTCCCAGTAGGTTTATTGGGCATTCAGGTATTACAGTAAAGTTGTGTCTTCCCATATAAACGCCCTTCAAAGTTTCTATACTGATGGCGTCGGTAATATAGGCTTTTGTGGGTATCCCATTAATTCCCATTGAAGGAGCGGACTTTTTTAAGGATTCATGGTACTGGTCCCTACACAGGACACTGGTGGTGGCTCCACTGTCCTTCCAGTAACCAGTGAGCTGCATGAAAGTCGGGACACTCTCCTCCGGGCCCCGTCAATGGGTCTGTTCCTGCCAGTCAACTCGAAAACGGGGAAAGTCTTTAGTCTGGTCTCTGGGTTGGCTGCGGGGTGGTGCATCGTTGTGCATAGGGTCCCGAGCCTGTCGGGGTCTGCTGGGGGGATATTGACAATCCCTGGCCCAGTGGCCATCTTTCCCGCAATTGTAACATGTATTGGTCTGTCTCCTAGAAATAGGTGGAGGTCCCATAGGGCCCTTCTGGAACCTATTGTCTTGGGGTGGGCGGAAAGACCTATTTGGCTTTCCCGGGGGGTTCTGGTAGTTATGTGAAGGTATAGTACTGACAGATTTCCTCATTTCAAAACAACCTGCTGCTTCTTTCTCATATAAATGATTTTCAGAATCTTTAAATTATCAGAGGTCCAACTGGAAACACTCTGTTTTACAGTTAATGACACTGTTGGCAACAAGTTGTTTATAAATGTAGAAATGAGTAAGTTGTCGGTATTAACTAGGATGAGACCTGCCTCCTCTGACCAACACTTTTAATCACTTCCAGAATTCAGTCACATTCTCACTAGGTTTCTGTTTGCAAGCTACTGCTGCTGCTGGGAGAGACGAGCAGCACATTCCTTGCAGGTCTCCCCCGGGAGGGGAGGGGAGGGGAGGGGGGTATTCAATCTCTTTACTGTGGTCTGATCCCATATTACCAACAAGTAACTAACGTATTTTAAGGTGAAGCAACAACAATCCTATCATAAAAACATAGACTGTTCCGAACACACTGTCATATAATGCGTGTACACTCACCACCCACGCAATATATTTCTAAAAGAATTCACAAATAACAGGGAAGGGGAGCAATAGTCTATGTATGCATTCAGCTGATCTGATCATAGATCATTGGTAACATGTGGGATTACACATTCCCTACACAAACTACCAGAGACAGAACAGAGAAGATAAGGAATAACAGCACAACTTGTGATACCAAATGTACGTAAACTTACCACCCGTACAATTAATATCTCTGCAATCGTGGACAATGTTATTTGTTACAAATCAACTTTCAAATGTACTTAAAATCACTGTAAACAACAATGTCCTCTGAGACTCAGCGCCCGTGCACTTACCACCCGTTCACTGAGTGTCCTTAATAGAAAAAATTACAATATGAGTACTTATAAGACAAACATACAAACATTTAGGTGATCAAATCGAGGAGGCGTTGTTATTTGGATTTCTGGTCCATCTATGGTATCCCGGATACCTGTGCCTTTTAAAGATTTCGTGGACCCCTGGTCCTCTTTATTGGTATCCCTGATACCTTTGCCTTTAAAGATTGGTATCCCTGATACCTTTACGTGGCGCCCGGCGCCTTTAAGAAAACAAGTTTCTTTTCTGCCAAGTCCCGGACTTGGATTGTATTTTTGGTCACGTGTTCCCGGAACACGGAATGAGTTCAGATCTAGTAGTAATCGCAATCCCTGAACGGAAAAGACAGACAATAAAATTCTCTATCTTACCGGGCAGGGGACGATCGCCTAGATCCCGGACCTAGCCCCCAGCTGAAGGGATTTAACCCTTTTTGTGCCTCCTCGATGTAATCATCTCTGGTACCAGTGAAAGCAGCTCCTAACCCCATACAGACAACACACAGTTGAGGGTTAAGAGTCACTCTGCTTTATTATATGGTTAACAAAGGTTTATAAAGGCAACGTACATGGGTGTAACTGACATGTGTTACACTCTTATTGGCTCGTTAGTAGTTACTGGGCAGAATACAAAAACCTCTAAGAGAGTTAGAAACACAAACAGAAATAGAGATAACAGTTTTGGTCTGGAATGTAACTCTCCCTAAAGAGGAGACACAGACAGGCCTTGAATTGTATGAACAGATAAGGGTACCCTGTACAAAGTGGTACGTATCTATTCAAACACATAACAGTTCATATAGCATATTTAACCCTTCAGTACCCCACCTTCATGCAGGTCCTACACTATCACAGAGTCTCAAAAATTAAAACCTAGCAACTGTATCACACATAATATAACTGCAAATATGCCCACTTGGTTTACTGTGTATCTGCCAAATACTCCATGGCTTTTAAAGGTACACTAGTCACCTGACACTGGCTGATAAATTACTAAAGAACAGCTGACTCAGGTTTAAGATAATTGGGCTTGCATAGGGGTGCATGAACAAAGCTTGTGGCCACAGTTAATATGAGTTAACCAAAGATTAACCCTACGTTAGGGACTCTGTGATAGTGTAGGACCTGCATGAAGATGGGGTACCTTGGCGAGCGGTATGCAGGCTTCCGTGCATTGGCCAATTCACTAACTAAACCCCCATCATTTATTTATTGATGTTGTGAAATAAGTGAGCTTGCTTTGGTGAGTGCTGAACTTCCTGTATATATATATATATATATATATATATATATGTATATGTGTGTGTATATATATATATATATATATATATATATATACACACATATACAGAACAAATGAGGC